>NW_011889118.1:0-12001 GCF_000151845.1 Pteropus vampyrus
ATGGTAGAAACGCTGACTTTGGAGGCCTATGTAGCCTGAGTTGGGAACTGGGGTGACATTAGCAGATCATTTTATTTTTTTAAATGTCAGTCTCTTCAAGTGCAAAGCTGGAATAATAATAGTTTCTAACTGATATGTAGTTGTTACAGTGAAAATATAGGTTGAATGATATAAATTTATCAATACACAACTGTTTTGACCAACAAAAACTGCTAGTAGCTACAGAATCCCAAGTAAAAATGAGTCATCAGTCTGTAAAGCTAGCTAGGAGAACAAGGACTAGCAGTGAATTTGGGAGTTTTTATAGACTGCTCTAGACCACCCTAACTCTGCGAAATCACTCTTTCCTCGCATCTCTCTGTAACTTCATTTTGATGGGTCATCAGCAGACATACACTTTCGAGTGATAACCTCATGGGCCCCTATGACGCTGATAGCCTGTTTTAGGATGTCAGAGTTTCCCAAATGACCAACTTACTGCACTCAGGATTCCAGTTTCCTCCTCAAATACAGATGTATAAAATATAGCAAAATACTGGACCTATCATCACATAACTCCTGCTTGATTTTATAGGAAGTAGGAAATAGATTAGAATATCATCACATATTATCCAAGTGGCCATATTCTAGCCACATTCAACCTACCGGTTGAATGATCTTGAAAATGTCTCTTCAGCTCTTTGAGTTACATCAGCCAGAAGATGCAGGTAATAATGCCTCACTCATAGATTCCATGAGAGGATTAAATGGGACAGTGATAGTCCCTACAACAATCCACGCATCCATCAGTCCTCCTTTCTTCCCTCCCTTACTCTCTCCTCTCTCCTTCCTCCCTCCCTCCTTTCCTTCCTTCTACATATTTGTTGAGCATCAGCTCAGTACTATTGTGCAAAGTATCATTCCAGGTCTTGAGAATATAGTAGAGTTAAACGAAGATCGCTTTCTAGTAGCAGAAAAGAGATAAGTAAATAAAATCAAAGTACCTAGCTTAGTTAGTGGTGAGGGGTATGAAGGAAAAGAGAGAATGGAAGTACAGGGAGTGTCAAGAGACAGGAAGGGTTGAGAAAGAAAGTTTCGATTTTAGCCATGGAAGTCAGAGAAGGCTTCACTGAGAAAGTGACTTTTAAGCAAAACCCTGAAGGAAGTGAGGGAGAGAGCCATGTAGATAACTAGGGAGAAAATGTTCACGGCAAAAGGAATTGCAAGTGCAAAGGCCCCCAAAAGGTATCTTACCATCCTGTCATATCGGGTTAATGATGTCAATTCTATCTATTTTTCTAGTTTCTGTTCTCGTCAACTTTCATCCACAAAGCCCTCTCTGGCTATATATTTCATAGGACCTATACATGAGACCCCGAATCTTTTTGATTGCTTCCTCTCTGAGTTCCTAGGGCATCAAAGACATTTCATTGTTCTCTAATTCTCTCACCTCTTATTTGGTCCTTCTAACGAAATCATCTACTGATGATTGATAATGATGACAAAAATGACATAAGCTCTAATTTCTGAAACAATTACTGCATACAATGTATATAAAAGATACAAATCAAGTGTGAAGGAGATTCAGAAGAGGAGTGATTTCAGCAGGTAGAACTACGACTCATGCCTTCGGCTTCAGTAATGACTTCTTACATTTTGAGCAAAGTCTGCCTGTTCACCACGTTTGTAATATTTGGCATTGGCAAAGCATGTTGAAAATGCCTACATTCTGCGGGACAGAATTCCTCATGGAAGATCCTACAGAAGTGTGGTTGCCATTCCCGGGGTACTCTTTCCTTCTCCAAGAACAGAACAGAGCAACAATCATGCCTTGGCTCTTATTGATGACAAGATCCTCTCCTATTTAGCCCTAGGGGAAGCAGCTTACTCAGGCTCTGTTACTCAGCGAAGTTGGCAGGATCGTAAGCCCTCTTATTTATAGAGGACCAACAGAGAGAGGAAGATCTGACCTCATTTGTGTGGATAACCAGACACTCTCCCCCTTGCTGAGGATTCAAATTAATTTCTTGCATGGTAGTTACAGTTAGCTCTGAAATTCTCTCTATGTGACCTCTCAGCCTAACAGCTGTGGAACATACAGGGAGAAGATAGTGACTAAAGAAATGATCCAAAAGAATGCAAAACAACTTCCAGCCCCATGTATTGAGGATTGACTAAATATATGGGCACATGAGAGGCAAATAATCCATTAATAATCTTTCCTTCTATTGTTCTGACCATGGGCTATTTCCACAGCTTGACCTCAGATGGCTTGGATGTAAACTTTCTGGCATCATAGGCAGTGATATCCACAAAGCTACACATGGCTTGTAGAGCCAGAAAATTCTAAAATTTAAAAAAAAAAAAAGAAAAAGAAAAAGGTCCTGGAGAATGCATCCTGTTGAGTATCTTTCCCTAAAGAAGATGTTGCCTATTTTCTCTTGCATGTGTCTGAGAACAGAGGCCATACAATTGATTAGCTCTTCGGTGGGCACGCTATGGGTTCTGCACAGGTCAAAATGACCCCTTCATTCTCCCTTCCTATTCCTTAAGATCACACAATCACTTGGGAGAAAAAAAAATGCATGGAGAGTCAATAATAAACCAGAAGGCTGTCTATGGAACTTGGTATCTCAGGTATAACCAGTCTCATTCTTCATTCTCTACTATATATCTGACCAATAGCTCTAACCAATTAAAAACTGACTCGTAACAGGCCTTCTTGCTCTTGGCCATACTCCCAAGAAAGAACACTAGTCTGGTCCAACTCTTCTCTGTGGAAATCCAAAATTTAACACTCAGATTGGGCAAGGGACATACTCAAGGCTACTCAGGTAGCAAAGCCCTTCAGAGGCCAGCCCCATCCTCCCTATGAGCTGGTGATATGGAGAAAGGTAACTTCTCTGGGTTGTTGGGAGCTGAAAAGTATGGTAAGGATGCGACAGCAACTTTAAAGTTTAAAGGGCTGTAACAACTGCTACCATTGACCAGGAGGTTACGCTATGCTGAAGCTTTATGAAGACAAGACGATCTGGGAATTTCAAGGTGCTACTTACTCCTCTGACCTCTGTACATCATTTAAATACTTCCCTTTGGACCCAGGCTGCCATGAAACCCAAGTGAAACAGAAGACAAAGCCTCACATATTTTTGTTTTCAATTTTTCCCTTGGCTTGAATTTTTATACTAATTTGTTTTTTTCCTGGTACTGATTTTTATGGATGAGAAGAATATAGTTAGCAGATGATTCCAGAGTGGCCTCAACAACTCTGTGCATTAAAGCAGAATATAAATAAATGAAATCATGTGGAAGACCACTGCTAGTTGGGGTTCCCACCATTCTGAATCAGTCCAGGAAGGCAAGGCATCATCAAGTGAGCACTTAGTTGAGTCAACTGCTTAGGGATTGGGCAGAAGGCTGGACAGATGAGCAAGTTCTTCGGTTAACCCAGTGACGGTCTCTGGAGCTTCCTTCCCACACTAAAGGAAAAGATGGATCGAGGCGGCACCTACCTTCTTCAACGGTTACATTCCCTCGGAAGAAATATTTCCCATGGCCTCTGGAGAGCGCCACACCTAAACTGTGCAGAGAGACAAAGCAGACCTTGAAATCCATGGCATCGACTGGAATAGACTTGTGGGCTAACTTTTATTTTCCCTTTTCACATTTCCATTTTATGTTCTGTAAACAATTTTTCCAACAGTTTATTTTCAAAACCCCACTGATTATAGTTGGTGTTGGTTCTTCTTAGGTTCAATCAGCTGCTTCAAAGTAATTTTTCTGATTGGAAGTGCCAGCAGCAATTGGCTGCTCTCCTGTGTTTTTAAAGAGGTGTGGTAAACTGCTTAGCCCTCTAGCAAGTCCTTCTCTTGGATGCCCTTTAAGGGGTCACCGGCCCTGCTCTTCAATACCACCTTACATACCCTACACTCAGCCAGATGGGTCCTTACAGATCTTAGAGGTGGGGATCGGGGAAAATTAACCCCTTCTCAGGGACATAAAGGAAAGCTTCTACCACCATATTAGCGTAGCCACATTACTGTGCTGTGAACTTCTTTGCTCACACCTCTCCCTAGTCTAATAGATTTTTTAACACTCTCACTGGCTGGATTTAAGCTCCTTTTTGTTTCTGTCTAAAGAGAATATGTTTAAAAACACAGTCTCTTCATTTGGCAGACCTATTTAGTGGTCCCGTGTTTCCTTGATTGCTCTGGTTCCAAATCAAATCCACCCACGGTCCCTGGCAGTATATGACAACAATGTCATAATTTACTTTTCAGGTTAACCTATAGATGGTAAATTCTTTCCCTCTTTAGCTCTGTGAGGCACCAGTTCAGGAACATAAAGCAGCCCCACTGAAATAACTTTTTATAAAAGGTGTTACCACACTAAGTTAATAGCAGTGGGAGACTTTAGAATGCCACATACACATCTGTAAGCAGGCAATGAGGCAAAGCCATTTTTCAGGACTGTTACAAAGAGAAATAACAAGATTCAAAGGCAGACAAGCACAGGACAGTTCAGAAAAATTAAAATGGAAGCACAACATGTGGGGATGGATATGCTACCTCCCAGTTTGAAGAATTTTTTTTTTTTTTTGTCATGGAAATAAAAGGTGAAATGGAACTCACTGGGCAGCAAGTTAGATATTTAGAGACGCTGAAACCCCCCGAATTTAACTTTCCCCTGTAGTTGGAACCCCAAAGCTTATTTTGTTGGTAATGAGATGCAAAGCCATGACAAATTGAGTGAGTTCTCCTACGTGGTCCTGAACCATCTTCCCCCTTCTGGAAAACAACAACAACAAAAAAGCAGCCTGGGAAAAGCCCCTTCCTCACTCTTTCCAGCCTTTTGGCAGGGTGTTTGGTTATCTTCAGATGATGAGCTCTGAGAGTGTCAGCAGGTTTTGTACAAACACAACTGATGGGTCTGATGGAATGTCCATGTATTATGGTCAGCTCTACCTGAAAGGAGTACCCTTGATGTCTGTATAATAGTAGTCATTTGTCATCACCAAAACCCGTTTCTAGATTGAAAAAAAAAAAAGGTCGTAGAGAAAAGAAAACATGGTTAGTCTGCTAGGTGAAGTTTTCAGAAATAAATAAAAATAAATGGACACACTATGATCAGGTTAACAGTACTACATGAATCTTGTTTGAGATAAGTAAAGACAAGAGAAAAATGATCTCAGCGAAAGATATTTATTCCAGATAGAGCTTTCAAAGCTAATTTTTCACAGTGGTTTGTTTTAAATTAGGCAGCAAGAATGTTTGAGAAAAATGTACCCCTTTGTCCACTGTCTTCTTCACCTCCATGGAAAACTTCCCAGTCTTTCGATTCACCATGGCGTTTCTCAACTAAAATGATAGAAGAAAATGGTGTTAGTTCTTCCCTGGGTTATCATGTCATCTGGACACTTTGCGTCCTCCAGCTCAGAGGCACATTTGGTGGCTTGTGCAAAGCAGAGGTGTGACAAGGGTGGACTATCTCCCACTGAATCTTACGTGCTTTTGCAGTAAGTCTGCATATTGCACTCAGATTTCTAAAACAGGGCTAAAGAAGAATAAATATTCAGTGGCTGCTGTACAGGGGAGAGAGGCTAACTACAATTAACAAATGACTTTCGACTTCAATCTGGGGTGCTCGTGTAAACCTCAAAAAAGCTGGTGTGATGCTGACGAATCCTGAGAGTCAGAGAATGAACCCCCAGCAACGAGAGAAAATGCTCAGGAAGCAGCGATGTCTCTGGGGACAAGTTACATTTCAAAAAGAGTACAGGTTTGTCACAAAGAAATCATTTTCAAAACTTAATCAAGTTAAAGACATTTTCCTACACGGTAGTTAAAAACAACAATAACAAACAACAACAACAACAACAAAAGGCCAACCATTTAGTAGGGGATTAGCTTTTCATAGCATGAATCGCCCTCGAATACTCTCCAAGAAATCAGGGCCAATTAATGGCCTTGCTGATGCTGACGGGCATTGAACAGGGCGACCCTGTATCTGATTTTTGGAAGTCCCATTTAGAAGGGTGAGCCTGCCTCCCTGCCCCCACCCCTGGCTGACCTCTTCCAATTACATATGGCCCTTCCGTGAGTTCAGAGAAGGACAGCAGACACAGTGATGAAAGATGTGCCGTCATGGGCACCAATGGGAGACGACAGAGAAGGCCATTTAATGGAATAGGAGCAAACACTGACATGCCACAGCCTGTCAGGAAAAGCTCTTTCCCAGCCTCATGCTTTTTTTTTTTTTTTTTTTTTTTAAATCCTTTCCTCCTCTTTCTTCTTTGAGGAGCCTGAATAAGATCTGGCCGATAGAAAACTGCAATGCTTGCAAGCAACCTAAATTTGATTCGGGGCTGTCTAGATTTGGGTTCACATTCCCATCTTCTGTGAGAGAGAGTAAAAGAATAATTTTTAGCTGGAGGCATGTATAAAATAAAACATATATTTTACTCTAGATATTTTTTAACAACACATAATGGGCATTTCTGGAAATATTTTCCCATTTTAACTTTTGTGGTTTTGGATGGGGAGAGCTGGTCCTAATTAAGTCTACTTTCTAACTTTTAAGAACGGCTCAATTTATCTTTAACATGGTTTTCATTTTTCCTCTTTCTGGTGCCTGCCTAAAGCCATTTGGGACCTTCCCCTCTCACATTCCCTGAGCAAGTCAGAGATTAGGTAAGCCTCTCCATGCCTCCTCCGTGCCACCCCACCCCCAACTCGCAGTAGCACAGAACAAACAGCGTGGGGGATTCGAGGCCAGGGTCACTGATGCCTTCTAGAGGCAAATGCTTTGATGACTTATCTAGTCTTCCCTTTTTCTTCAATAGTAATAAAAACAGGTCACGCTTTTTGAAAACCTGCTTAAGAGGCGGGATAGCACTGTGGTTAAGAAATGGACTCTCGAGCCAGAGCTCTGTGATAGCAAACGAATCACTTACCCTCTCTGTGCCTGTTTCTCTGCAAAATGGAACTAGTGACAGCACCCATCTCACAGAGTTGCAGTGAGGACTGGAGGAGCTAATATTTACAAGAGTGCCTGGTACTCTCTAAGCATTCGATGAATGTTAGCTGCCCTCCAAAAGCATCATCCCCTTCATTATCATCCTTCTCACTTTTCCTTACTGTCAGACCCCTTTCAACAACTTAATGAATCAGGATTCAAACTCGAGTTTGCTTGACACAGATGCCCAGGCTCTAAACCAATGTTTTCCAAACTTCTTTTTTGACTGCGAGCCACATAAGAAATGCAGTTTCTCTGATGATGCCCTTTGATATCTCTTATCTTAATAGACGTCATTGCCTTTAATTGCTGAGCATGAACAACTAAATGGATTTTGTGACTATCCCCCAATTTCTCAGGTTGAAAACTGCTGCTCTTAACCACCTCTGGGTTAGCACAGACTAAAAAAGAGGCAGTCCAAGGTAAAGAGAAGTCAAGTTTCAAGTTTTACCAGTGATGCATACCACTGTCCTGTGACCTCTCTGTGGCTCAATTTTTTCATCTTTCATTCATTCCATCAAAAATGTTCATGAATGAGGACGTCCAGACCCCAGGGATCCTGTCAGATATGGTATAAACTGCTTATCAGATGCTTACGAAGTTTGGTTAATACTGATATATCTGAGCTCTTACTATGTGCCAGGCACAGGTCTTAAAACTCTCGAAATCACCTTCTAAGGTACCATTATTAACCCTATTTCAAAGCAGGGGGGAACTGAGGCACAAAGTTAAGACACGTGTCTAAGGTCGCATAGGTCCTCTGTTTCCTGAGCCCCTGTCCCCTGTCCTATTACTTCTTTCCAAATGAGAGAAAGCATTTGGATAAATTCAAAGCATTAATATAAAAATGCTGTAGTGTTAATATAAAAATGATGTATTGTTATTTTTGATTTTTTTTAATCAAAGAAAAAGTTTTAAACATTGACCATGCAATAGTCTGAGGTTTTAATATCCCAGGAGGCTCTCTCACAAGCTCTAGGTCCTATGGTCTGAGGCTGACAGGAAGGTGGTTTTCTGTCCTCACTGTCAAGAGTATGGAAGGGGCTTTGGTGCTTTTTCAACAGACTAGTGAGAGAATATAGCACTATGAGGCTGGAGCAGTCTAGAAATGTGGCTTTTCCATCTGGGGAGAGTGAGGCTTGTGAAGGGAGGCATTTGGCCCCAAGTCCTTCGGTACGTCAATGGCTCCACTAGCCCCTGGGTCTAGGTTCTAAGATGGTGCCTGGGGCAGAGATGACAGCGGTGGGGAGTGACAACAATATTGGTCCTGGCATGGGGGCAGGAAAGGCATGATCGCTAAGGCTTCTCAGAGATGTCCAAATGTTCCCAGATCTTGCCACTGCCTGGATTACAGAAATGAGCAACTGGAGAAATGAAAGGGGTCTGGCAGAGGAAAATTTCCAAACAAGTTTGGGCATGCTCAAATGTTAGAATATTATGTAGTCATCAAAAAAATAAAAATAAAAAATCACATATGCAGATGTTCAACTTAACACATAGTCAAAGAAAGGCAAATTAAAACATCAGTGATATACCTTTATCTTCCCCTATCAGTTATCAAACATCTGCAAGTATTTAATGCAGTGGACATTAAAGCAGTTTTCACCACAGTGCGGTAGATAAAATAAAGATCAAACCTCTTCAGGCTGAAAACAGTAATCTGGAGACTGTGATCAGGCTCCCAGATCTCCAGGAACCACCTTCCTTCCCCTGGGCATTGCGTTATCCAGGTCAGGTATGCTTCCCAGGCCCCCTAGTGAGTCTGTCTCTCTGAAGCTAAAGCAGCTTTGCTGACCATTCAAAGCACCCACTTTACTAATGACCATTATAGCTGGTGGCCATGCTTCTGGCTCCACTGTGAACCTGCAGCTCTCCTCTCACGTTAGAGTTCATTAAGGAAGCTTTCCCCAGAGATCCGTTGATCACCTTAGGTTTTGTGTAGAATTATGTAATGATAGCTTATTCTCCTAATGGTTCATTATATGCATCAGAACATGAGCCTCACTTTTTCTAGTGAACAAACAACATGCACTTCCAAGTCCCTAATGACATTCAACCCTGGCCAAGCCAACAGATTAAAGGGAAAGGAAGAAGCAGTAGATAAACAGGTCTGATATTCTCAAATGAGCTTTCAATCAGAATATGAAAACAGACTTGGCACAGAGCATCTATACAATAAATCCTCTCTGTCTCTCTGTTTAAGGCTCTGTCTTGGTCTCTCTCTCTCTCTCTCCTTCTCTCTCTCTCTCTCCTTCTCTCTCTCTCTCTCCTTCAGCCTGTGCTCTTAGGTGGCAGGTGAGCTGGGCTTGGTTTGGGAACCCAGGGCTCAAGCATGAGCTGAAGAGACACTGAAATGGGTGTAAAGAAGAACAAACTAAATGGCCAAGGTCCCAGAAACATGCCCTCGGAGAAGAGGTTTATAGGGTTTTGAAAAGAAATGACTCAGAGGAATCTTTCCACCAGATTTATCCCAGGTAAGAAGAAAGTAAGTTGATTGGATGGCAGTAGAAAAAGCGTTTAAACTACAACACAAGGGATTTCAGTTGGACTGTAGGCAGAATCTGATGCTGTATTCGCAACACCATGTGGTAAGCATTTGTTTAGCAGCTATGTGCCAGACACAACCCATCTTCTCTCCACCCCTCAGAGGAGCATAACACATATACAATGAGGCACTGATATAGAGTCTTCATGGACTCTTGGACTCAAGAGCTCTTTCTAAGGCATACTAATGTGGTCAAGAACTTTGGCCTGAGTTGGAATCTACACAGTGCTCTTGGCCCATTACAGCAATTCTCTGCTTCCGTTTCCTTACCTGTAAAATGAGAATAGCACCAATTTTGCAGGATCGTTGTGAAGAATAAACGAGTTCATCCATAGATAACATTTAGATCAGTATTGGCATAGGGGAAGAATTCAATGTGTGGTAGTTATTATTTATATTAGCTTTTTTTCTGTTTATAGAAATAACAGTGTCCATGGAGGAAAGTTTAAGAATGAGTATAAGATAATAGGAATAAGATAAAAATCATCCTTAATTCCTTCAGTCATCTCTGGGAATTTATAACCAGAGGATAAACACCATTTTAAAGATATTTATTCCTTCTAAGAGGTGATCAATAACAGTGATTCAGACTGGGCTATGAATGTGTCAGGGTCCTCAACAGATCTGTCCTACTCATTGTATTGTTGACATGATGCCTGACTCATCCTGGAGTCAGAAATCCCACCCATTCTTCTCTAAATGATTTCTGATTTTTTTTTATTTCTTATTTTAATTTTAACCAGTCTATTTTGCATGTCTTTTAATAGCATATGTGACTTCACATCTTTTTTGGAAGTACACAGGGTCTATGTTATAAATATAGTCATTAAATTTAACAACAGCCTAGCTGCCAAGAGAAGCAGGGTACTCCTTCTGAGAAATTCTTTGTAGCTGGGAAGACCCACGTGGCTTCTTCAAGAACTTCTGCTTGCCTGGTCTTTCCCAGATCTTGACCTAAAGCCTGTCCTCTGCTACCTACATGCAAACCCCAATGACAGACATACTGGCCATATGGGATCCTGCGTAGACTTCACAAAGATACTTTATATAGATTCCAAAATTCTCCAGTCATTGGAGTGCAAATCCCTAGGAGAGAAATCTTGAAGTGGGTTTTCCCAATCAAAAATGTAGAGAATAAAGGAATTCACATTTCGAATGTATAATGTTCCCAAGACAACAAGACATAGACCCAAACCAAAGAGACAACCAGAGACTGATTTGTACAGAACAGGAGCATTGGACTTGCTGAAAAGGTGGGAACTCTGCAGGTGGACACCAGAAACCAGTCTTGTGAGTCAGTTGAAGATGAAATGCATGTGCATGAGGCTGAGAATCTGATCCTCTGCAGCTCCAATGAGAAAGGAAGACAGGGCAATGAAATAAAAAGCATTTCCAAACCATTATTAGTAAAAGGAGCTATTACCTCACCGAATATTAACTGGAGCACAGATAATGACTAGATTGAGCCCATGTAATAAATCTCTGCAAATAACAGGCAAAAGAGAAGTGAGTGTCGGCTGAGCATTAACTAGCAGAGCGAAGGCTTCTTGGACGTGGGGATTCTGAAGTAAGAACGAGCAAAATCAAGCTTGCCTTCTATATTAACTGAAATGGAAAAGATGAAGGAATGGTGAGGATGTTGAAAAGGTTCAAACCTTATGGGAGGGAAAACAAAAAGGTCTAGTGAAGTCAAAAAAAAAAAAAAAAAGAACAACGAATAAAGTGAAGATGGAAGAAAAAGGAACACAATGAAATGCACCCTTCAAAGATTTACGGGATAATTTAGCAACCGTAAGTCTACAGGATGTTCATTAATGAGAAGGTTAACTGACAACTGATGATGATGAGACTAATGCTAATAATGGCTACCACCCACAGAATACTCACCACACCCTCACAATGTAAACACTTTTATGTCTTTCAATATATTAACACACTGAATATTCAAAACAGGTCTGTGAGGTAGGTACTATTGTTACCATCATAACTTTACTTGAAAAAGAATAATAGCTTGCTCAAGACCAATGGCTAGCCAACAGCCAGTTGGAAGCCAGGCAGGCTACCCCCTGAACTGTGCTCCTCATAACCGGGCTGGTCTGTTTCTTGGTATGAGCAGGTCGGGTAGCACAATCCAAAGAACCTGACGTGAATCCTGATGACAATGTTTAAAGAACAAGAAAATATAAAACTCTACCAGGCCATTGAGCTGACATGCTGCCAGACCACTGGCATGTGGGCCGAAAAGTGCAGATGAGGAAGTAGTTTCTTATCCAACGGCAAAGTTATTTTGTCTGAACTCGGGTTTAAAAAGACTCAGTACAGACGAAGAAGAAAATAGGTTAAACTTCTGAAAAAGATATGACTTTTGTATTTTACAGGCGAGGAAGAAAATCAGAGAAATGCTAGCTGAGATATCCAGGGACCAGAGAATATGAGAAGAAAAGCTACAGTGAGGGAAGTGCA
>NW_011889118.1:12051-19809 GCF_000151845.1 Pteropus vampyrus
TACATGCAAACCCCAATGACAGACATACTGGCCATATGGGATCCTGCGTAGACTTCACAAAGATACTTTATATAGATTCCAAAATTCTCCAGTCATTGGAGTGCAAATCCCTAGGAGAGAAATCTTGAAGTGGGTTTTCCCAATCAAAAATGTAGAGAATAAAGGAATTCACATTTCGAATGTATAATGTTCCCAAGACAACAAGACATAGACCCAAACCAAAGAGACAACCAGAGACTGATTTGTACAGAACAGGAGCATTGGACTTGCTGAAAAGGTGGGAACTCTGCAGGTGGACACCAGAAACCAGTCTTGTGAGTCAGTTGAAGATGAAATGCATGTGCATGAGGCTGAGAATCTGATCCTCTGCAGCTCCAATGAGAAAGGAAGACAGGGCAATGAAATAAAAAGCATTTCCAAACCATTATTAGTAAAAGGAGCTATTACCTCACCGAATATTAACTGGAGCACAGATAATGACTAGATTGAGCCCATGTAATAAATCTCTGCAAATAACAGGCAAAAGAGAAGTGAGTGTCGGCTGAGCATTAACTAGCAGAGCGAAGGCTTCTTGGACGTGGGGATTCTGAAGTAAGAACGAGCAAAATCAAGCTTGCCTTCTATATTAACTGAAATGGAAAAGATGAAGGAATGGTGAGGATGTTGAAAAGGTTCAAACCTTATGGGAGGGAAAACAAAAAGGTCTAGTGAAGTCAAAAAAAAAAAAAAAAAGAACAACGAATAAAGTGAAGATGGAAGAAAAAGGAACACAATGAAATGCACCCTTCAAAGATTTACGGGATAATTTAGCAACCGTAAGTCTACAGGATGTTCATTAATGAGAAGGTTAACTGACAACTGATGATGATGAGACTAATGCTAATAATGGCTACCACCCACAGAATACTCACCACACCCTCACAATGTAAACACTTTTATGTCTTTCAATATATTAACACACTGAATATTCAAAACAGGTCTGTGAGGTAGGTACTATTGTTACCATCATAACTTTACTTGAAAAAGAATAATAGCTTGCTCAAGACCAATGGCTAGCCAACAGCCAGTTGGAAGCCAGGCAGGCTACCCCCTGAACTGTGCTCCTCATAACCGGGCTGGTCTGTTTCTTGGTATGAGCAGGTCGGGTAGCACAATCCAAAGAACCTGACGTGAATCCTGATGACAATGTTTAAAGAACAAGAAAATATAAAACTCTACCAGGCCATTGAGCTGACATGCTGCCAGACCACTGGCATGTGGGCCGAAAAGTGCAGATGAGGAAGTAGTTTCTTATCCAACGGCAAAGTTATTTTGTCTGAACTCGGGTTTAAAAAGACTCAGTACAGACGAAGAAGAAAATAGGTTAAACTTCTGAAAAAGATATGACTTTTGTATTTTACAGGCGAGGAAGAAAATCAGAGAAATGCTAGCTGAGATATCCAGGGACCAGAGAATATGAGAAGAAAAGCTACAGTGAGGGAAGTGCAAAGCTGGCCATGCTTCTGGAAGGCATAAGAACCCAGCCAGGGGACCTCAAATGGTCCCCCTTGACATCCCTTCGGAAAGCAGGACAGAGTGAGGGATGGAAACAATGTTGACTCGATGATAAAATTTAAGAAAGGACCCAGACAAATCGAGGCGGATGCGGGCAGAGGAACATGGCCTTGGCACAGAGGTAATGGAGAGAAAGCGAAGAGCAAGGGTCCAGACAGAAACACCTGAGTAGTTATGATTTAACTAAGGACCATCCGCATGGATTCACGCAAAGGCAGTGAAGGGATCAAAACTCGGCCACTCTGAAGCTGACTTCTGGGATATTGATTTCAAGCAGTTTATTAAGAAACAAGACTCAGAAAGAACCTCTGACCCTCTCGGTTTCCTGTCCAAGGGATTCAGAGAAATCTGCTGTAGGAAGGGAGCCTGTGCTTAATCGCCTTAAGAATCTTCACCCTAGTGTTGGTCAGGAAGACTACGAGGCTGTTAACTGGATGCCCCTGCATCCCACTGTTTCTGAGTTGGCCAGCAAGGATTTTCCTGCCATGTATATCCTGGTCTTCCTCAACGACCTGTAAATTGCCCATTCTCACTTCTGAAATCTAAGACCCCATCCCCTTCCCTTTTTTCCGTTGTCTAAAATGTCTTCTACACCCAATGTTGAATCACTAGCTTTGGGATTTTATGCTTACATGAATTCTCCGTGCACGTGTATTAAAACTTCAATTTTCTCCTGTTACTGTCTCTGTTGATTTGATTATTAGTCCATCTAGAAGACTTAGAAGATGGGAGGAAAGTACTGACTGTTTTTAGCCCCCATGGAAGCCATGTCTAACAAATCTGATGTAATGAGGAAGTATCAAGAAGGCTGATGGAGTTAAGTTGTGGGCATAGGAAAGTTTTTGAGACGGCACGGCATCAGAGGCCGAATCTGTGTGGACAACATGCACGTGCGCTATTGCCGTGTGGCCGGTGAAGGGGAAAGACTGTTACTGCCCAAGAAAGGGTGTGGCCAACCAAGCAGCCCTGGTCTGCCCTTCAAAAATATGAGCTGTGCCCATGAAATCCTGACAGGTGAATTCTGGCCTTGACTTTGCACAAGGCAGAGCCACAGCCAGGCTCCCCTGACAGTGGCAGGTCCTATCAATGGTACTGAAGAAGAATCTGGATTAATCAGTTACAGAAGGGACCAGAGCCCACAAGGGGATGGTTTCTGCAGACTGCACTAGGCGGGCGGGGTGGCTGGCCTGTCTGCATCTGGTCTGACCAGAGGGAGAGTTATAAAACTCCAAACTCAGTAAAAGGGTCCATTGTCTCCATGTCCCTCTGGTGGCCAGGTGTCCCTCTGGTAGGCCTCTCGGCCGGCTCTTAGGGCAGCCTCCAGGTACAGAAGTGGGTACAGTGGAGCTCCTTCCTCACCAGGCTTTAAAACAAAGCACTTACCACATCATCTCGGTCTTCCCATTCCACCTCGGAGAGGTCAACACTACTATAGTTAGGTTTCCTTCGCTTTTTCCCTTCTTCGTACTGGCAGAGGAAGGGACATATAAGGGAAACAAAGAAAGAAAACATTTCAATGAGATCACCAGCCAGGGCCACCTTTATCCTCCCAGGTTCTGTTTTGAGGATGGAGACTGTGAACAGAGGGAGATCAGTGAGAGGCCCAACTGGGTGGCAGTCCTACAGATTTTAACAGCAGGAAAGCTGAAGCCAGATGCCTGTAAACATTTGCTCTGAGCTGGGAGAATATACAAGTCAACTCTTTGCTTGATAGGAATTTACCTAGTAGACTCCTTGTCTCTAGACATGCCAGATGCAAAGCAGTTTTTCCCCTCCTGGGATGGTATGTGCATGGGATGGGGGAGAGCCTTTCCCTCTACTCCAAAGCTTTAACCCCACCCCCGCTTCATAACACAGGAAAGGGCGCCTTACATATATGCTTACCAAATACCTGGTGGTATTGCTCTGTGTTTTATAGTTCTCCCACCCCTACCTCCTGTCTCAAATGCACTCCATACTCCTTGGCTAGGCAACAAAAGCACTGATCTCCACAGTTGGGTTTAACATCCTGGTAATGTTTTGCAGACACACAGAGCCTTCTACCTGCTATCACACTGGTCATGGCAGTCCAGAGCAGGGAACGCCGCTTTACCCAGAGGAGACGTGGGTACTGGGAATCCCTGCCAGATTTAATGGCCATTAGGGCATTTCTCTGGAAAAGCTGATGAGCGCATAAATAACTGGAGAAGTCATTCTGTTTTTTTTCCCTCCTAAATCACTGGTGTTAGTCACTCTGCAAGCCTACCATTTTATCAACCGGATGCTCATGTGTCTGGATGTTCCTGTGTCTCGGGGCCTTTTATGTTGGCTGTTGGGGTGTTTATAATGTAGGAAAGTCTGCCCTCTACTGCAGGCTAAGGAGAAGTAACCCCTTTACAAGTTCATACAATATGGCTAATGGCATAATGGAAAAGAATATATGTACAGTTTTTCTTTTTTGCTTTTGTCTCTAAATTAGTCATCTTTTGATTTAATCAGTAAGGTTCTACGTGAGATGTGGTGTTGTTCTAAGTGCTTTAAGACCCCCAAACCATGGGTTGCCATTTTGGATTCTACCTGGCTACTATGGAGACAGGTGCTAAAGGCACACCAGATGTGAAGGAGAAAATCGCTGCCAGTCAGTTGAACCGAACAGGTCTAAACTGGCCCCCAGTGGAATCCAGGGGAGAGAGGCCAGACAGTGAATCACTGTGGGGCCAAACAGGGCCAGGTGGTTTTTCCCGCTTTCTTCTCTTCTGCATTTTGACTGCCTTTCAGGAACCACGAGGTATCTCTGGAAACTATCCACCCCTCCTCCCAACACCCAGGAGGGCCGCCTCGCCTCTAAGGGGCAGCGGGCCTGACCACCCCTGGTCGACTGTCCTTCCACTCCTTTCTCTCAGGTTTCCAATTAAATCATTCACAGTCAGTCTTATGACCTCGGATCCACTCCAGATGAAGAGGAAGGGAAGTGGTTCCCTCAGAAGCCGCTGTAAATGATAGCAGATTCTCAGTTGGACGCTGTTACGGAAAGTTCGTGTATACGTGGAAGCTCTGGTCCTCATGAGAGCCAGGCTGGCTGAGTGGGAGGAACAGGAACGGGGTCGGTGGGGTTGTCTCCAGTCTCACGGTGAGGAGTAGTGATGGCGGGGGTGGGGGGGGCACATGATGCTCAGACTCACAACTGTCCCCATGAGGAGCTATGGTCAGACATTCTTGGACCACCGTTACCTGTGCTAATGGCTCCCAAGTCCCATTTTAGTAAGAACTATTACTGGGAGCCAGTAGGCACCCCAGAAGTTCATGCAGCCTAGCTTCTGACTGTTAAAGGCAGAACTTTCACTATTTCTTGCGTAGCCTAATGCTAGGTCTACACTGTCTTTTTGATGGAAGTTCTTCTTTGGTGACTTCAAAATGCTCCTTCATTCATTTATTTCACCTACATTTATTGGACACCTAGTAGGGTCAAGGTACTAAGAATAAAGTCAATTAAACAGTGCTTTATTCTTTCTCAAGGACTTACTTGTAGTTTATTACCCTTACTTCTGCCTCTATATGGTGAATTTATTGCCCATCATGCATATGGGAAGACAGACTCTAACAAGTTAAATAAAAATTAAATAACAAGTTAGATAAGATCATATAGCCAGTATGGGGGAGGACACCCCCATTTACCACAGCCCCTGACCAACTTTATATGGCTAAGCCTCATGTTATTTCAACTACTGTTAAAAAAATTTAGAAAGACCCTAAATTCCAGACCATCAAATATTCTTTCGACCTTAGAAAAAGTGTCCATCTGTCTTTGTTAGAAGAAAAGAGCACAGTGATCCTGTCACTTACTCGGCATGTGACCGAGGAAGGCACCAAGCTGCTCTAAACCTCCTTTGTCTCAGCTGCAAAATGTGAAAAACAAGAGCACCTCCACAGCCAAAGTAGGTTGAGAGGATTAAATAGATACTGTATGTAAAGTGGCAAGTGCATTTCCAGGCACAAAATAAACACTTAATGTGTAACTAGCATGATTCCTGAGAGCTGTGACCTTCTTGGAGAAAAGACAGGCTCATTGTATACAATTTGCTAATACCTCATTTCCCTGAAATGAAGGAGACCCATTCAATAAATTTGTAGGTCACTGTTCCACAAACTGTATGCAGGCAGGAGACGTTTCTTGAAAAGGATGGAGTCAGACAATCACAAACATATGTCTTCTTCTAGTGTGAATCTTATACACCAAGAGTTGTGTACTCATTGCCAAGTTGGGACTCAAGACTCTCCCGACAAAAAAAAAAAAATGTATACTTGTGCTAAGGAATCCAAGTCCTTTTAGATGGCATCTGGCAAAAGTGAATTTGCTGTGAATCCTTGTCTTCTGACCATTCCTAAATGTCTTTCTTCATTTTTTTTTTTTATAACCACTCAAGAAGTGTAGTACATTACACTATTGGGCTTGAAGAAACTTGGAGAGAATAGAGTGAGGGAAAGTAAGATTTCCCAGCATATTGATCAATAAGCCACCATATTCCTGCAAGTCTCTGTAATTTAATTTCATTGAAATAGATAGGGCTGGGGATATTCCCTCTGGAACTCCATCTTAGAAGAATGCCCAACACAATGTCTACTTAACCAGGTATGTGAAACACTTTCTATTTGGGTCTTTATTAAGAGGTGAGCTCCTTTACAATATATGTAATAATGTAGCAGAGTGATTCATTTGGGTGAGAAAAGGAAAAGTCAGTAGGCTGTTGCATATATAAAACAGGTTGAGGGGGATGAGTAAACTCTAGCATAACAACCCCAAATCTACCTTTACCTTTTTTCCCAGTAAGAAATATATCTAACGACTAGAGATTACACCTTCTTTAGAAAGATACCTGTGCTGTGGATTGCCATCACCCATTCCGCACATTTTCCACGGTAATCATTTTTGTTTTCCTATAGAGAACCCCTTGGATCCCACTCTCAATAAATACAGTTCTAGTAAAGGTACGACCACTTCTGGTTCAGAGGTAGGCAAGTGACCTGAGCAGGTGAGGAAGACCCAGTGATCTCCTGGACAGTGACTGGTTCAGGGCTGAGGATATAACTCAGTCCAACTGAAATGAGACTCCATCCAGGGATGCTTTCCTGGATCTATCCAGAAAAAAAGGACTCTCCATCCATGAGCATCACTAAGGTTACGATATGATGTGAACTTGAGCTCTTCATGGCCACCTCTGCCACTGCTTGGAAAGGGCCTTGCTGAGAATGAAGCCAGACAGAGAAAGCGAACAGATATGAAAGGAGTACTGAAAACGTGGTGTGCACACCCGAATCAAATGTGCCTGAAATATCTGTACTTTTGGATATTTCATGTACCAATTCATTTTTACTACATTACCTTCCTTCTCTTTTTAAAGATTTTTTTTTTTTAAAGCTGGCTTGGATTTTAAGCATAAGCAGTCAACAGAGTTCTGGCTTGTATATATTTAGTGCCTTTATATATTTTTTCTTTTTCAATAAACTACTTTAAAAATATATTTTAAGTGAAGTGTTCACAAACTTTGGTACTTAATGATGATTTAGGAACATGTGATTTGCAAAATACCTCACTGCTAACCAAGAAAAATACTGCGTTTGAGCATGGCTGATCCCCTGTACCTGTTTTCCCCCACAGAGGACATATGTGTGGCCACAGAATGCAAGTGACAGAGGAAGAACTAAATTCTCAAATCTCTGAACCAGAGGCCAGGTCTCTCCTCTCCCAAGGGATTTGGCCTGGGACAAAGCCCAGGTCCACTAGCCCCACTCCCTCTTCCCCGGCGTGAGGATCTTGTTACTGGGGCCGAGGCATCATATATGGCATTTGTTAGTGTATCTGTAATCTGTAACTTCCTTTGAAAATGTGATTAACGAATTGCAAACAGTTTCCAAAGGTTTATAAACAGATACTTTGAGAGCCACAGGTAGGTTTGTAGTTTTTGGTGCCTGTTTTATGAAAAAAATATGTGAGGGAGAATTTAATAAGGAAAGATATTCTGTGCTATGAAATACTTTGAGGTGGAGTTTTAAATAAAGGCCATATGTGGTGAACACACAAATCCGCCTGTGGCCTAGGAGGATGGGACAAGAAGGGCACCCATCTGAGGACTAAGCTGGAACCATTTGGGCACAGGCGTGAGTGCCAGAGCCTTCCCAGCAGTGTTTGATTGTCCGGATGTGAGGCCCCTTTTGTGTTACCTGCAG
>NW_011889118.1:19859-26322 GCF_000151845.1 Pteropus vampyrus
AGTGACAGAGGAAGAACTAAATTCTCAAATCTCTGAACCAGAGGCCAGGTCTCTCCTCTCCCAAGGGATTTGGCCTGGGACAAAGCCCAGGTCCACTAGCCCCACTCCCTCTTCCCCGGCGTGAGGATCTTGTTACTGGGGCCGAGGCATCATATATGGCATTTGTTAGTGTATCTGTAATCTGTAACTTCCTTTGAAAATGTGATTAACGAATTGCAAACAGTTTCCAAAGGTTTATAAACAGATACTTTGAGAGCCACAGGTAGGTTTGTAGTTTTTGGTGCCTGTTTTATGAAAAAAATATGTGAGGGAGAATTTAATAAGGAAAGATATTCTGTGCTATGAAATACTTTGAGGTGGAGTTTTAAATAAAGGCCATATGTGGTGAACACACAAATCCGCCTGTGGCCTAGGAGGATGGGACAAGAAGGGCACCCATCTGAGGACTAAGCTGGAACCATTTGGGCACAGGCGTGAGTGCCAGAGCCTTCCCAGCAGTGTTTGATTGTCCGGATGTGAGGCCCCTTTTGTGTTACCTGCAGATCAACTTTGGGATGGGCTAAGGTGATGTTCATGATGGTTTGAAGAACCCAAGATGCCTTTGCTTTCTCTGTGTTCTTTTGGGAAGGGCCAGAGGAAATCGGCTACACACATCCATGCAGCCTCTGTGAAACGAATATTGTGTGTGTTAATAATTGATAAACTGTACGTGTTGTTCCCTGCTGCCAACAGGAAGAAAGGAGATGGGGGTGGGAGGCCACAACTGGAGAGGAAGAAGCCTTGCCCAGAGCTAATGCCATCTGCAGAAGGGGTGTGGTTGAAGGCAGGGAGCCAACAATTGTCTGGGCAGATGTTTCTCTCCCAGGGCAGCCGTGGTCCCCAGCTGGTGAACACCTTGGCCACATCCCCTGAGGTCCTGGCCTCCTCTTGTCTCAAAGGCTGAAGTGGTCATTCCAGGAGGAGGAAAGAAAGCACGTCTTCTCTCCCCCATGCACACGAGAGTAGGGCCAAATGGCCATTGGGTACTTCATTCCTTTGTTCCATGGAACAAAGGGAATTCATCCATGAATTCCCTTTATGCTCATCTGTTTACCCACACACCCCAAAATGTTGGTGGACACCGAATATTTACCGGGCCCTGAGGGAGGCCCAGGCGAGCCTTGGGAAAGCATGGAGAAACTGTCAGAGAAGGATAATCTCCTGCTCTCAAGTTGCAGATCACAATTCACCACCAGTGAGTCAGGCCAGTTAGGAGAGTGGTTAAAAGCCAGGGCCCTAGAGTCAGGCTCAGACTCTAATCAGGTTTCTACCTATAGGCTGTGTGCTCCTCTGGGGCTAGTGTGCACTTGTGCGACTATAAGATGAAAGTAATAGATTTCAGCTCACCAGGCTGTGGTGAGAAGCAAATGGATACAAGCATGGTTGATCATAGAGTATGACCTAACACAGGGGTCCCCAACTGGTACCAGTCTGTGGCCTGTTAGAAACCGGGCCACACGGCAGGAGGTGAGTGGCAGGTGAGCAAGCGAAGCTTCATTTATATTTGCAACCACTCCCCAGCACTAGCATCACTGCCTCAGCTCCACCTCAGATCATCAGGCATTAGATTCTCATAGGAGCACCAGTCCCTGGTGCCAAAAAAAGGTTGGGGATCGCTGACAAGCAGTGCTTGAGAACATGTCCACTTGGCTAGCACTACTAACTGCTGATGTTATTAATGGCTTATGAGATATGGCAGCCCCTGCCTCACCGAGCTCATCCCTAGGGAGTACACTCACAGGTTAAAATGGGTCTTAAGAGTACAGTCGTTTATTAATAGTTTTAATCCTCTAAAGAGGCAATTCAACCTGGCTTGGTGGCTGATTCTTCTCAAAGTCAAAGAGAAAGTTCTTAACAAGAACAGGGTTTCCTGGCCAGGTGGCCATGCGGATCTGTGACAAAGTGATGGTCTTTTCCCTAGAATTTGCAAATCATGGTTTGTGACTATCACAGCATGTCCAGGCTCAGAGGAGGGGACCCTAGGGAAAGGGGGCTCCCAGTGGCTGTTACTGGTCACTGCTCTGCTGGCTACTATCTAAACAGTTTGAGCGTTTGCTGTTTTTTAAGGCTTTTTAAAAATTATTATTATCCATGTAACAACTGCTCATTGTAGAAAATTTAGAAAATAATGAAAAGTGTAAGAAATGAAAAAATATATATTGCCCTCACTACCATAATACAGGGATTATCACTCGTTAACCGATAGTCTGTCTTTCCCAAAGGGTAAGTACTTTGAACAGTTGCTGCTAAGTACTTTGAACAGTTGCTGCTTTCTGTTTTCTAAATTCATTGTTTCTCCAACAAGTAATTTATAAAATGTAGTAACCAATCTGTTCTGCTTTGTAAGTCTCTGCCTTTAGCAGAAAAAAAAAGTAAACATTTCTTGCCCTTGCCGCCTATCATTTTCATGGAGAGTGTTTCTTGTGCCAGGCACTGTGCTAGGCTCTGTGCATACCTTGTCAAATTCTCACAACTCCAAGGGAGGGACGATCACTTCCCAGAAAGGAAAATGCAGAGCCTGGAGCCGCAGGTCACTTGGTAACATGCTAATAAGCACTGGAATCAAGATTCAAACCAACCCTGCCTGGTTTCTGAGCCCTCAGGCTTCACCACCCTTTGTACCACCACCCTTGACATTGCCTCCTTGTGAACGCAGGTCCTCAGCCCAGACGCCAACTATCGGCGGGACGGCACAGAGCAGGCATGCTAATGGTGGCAGAACCACCCTGCAAGTCCAATCCCACTGGCCCTCCATGTCTCTATTAACAGCAGACTCCTTTGGGCTGCCCTGATGGCCAAGGATGCAAGAATCAGTTCTAGGTTAAGAACAACTACAATATACTGTGTGTGGCGAGCAAGGAACCATGCCGCACATCTAACATACAAAGCCGTGTTGCCCAGTAACCAGCATCCAACTCAGGGCCTCCGAGAAGCCTTGTAGAACCTGGTAACACCATTGCAGCTATGATTTCCATAACAGTTGTGCTGGCCTCTTTGTGTGTGACCCCAGAATAGACTTTTTTTAGAGAAGAAACATGACTGCATGGCATAGATGTTATATGCCAAGAGAGAAATTCTGATGAGTCTGTACTCAAGGAGGTGAAATCTTCTGTGTTCATGGGAAGATGAGAAGCCCAGATACACCGCAGGAAAGCAGGGCCATGAGGGTGTGTCCAAAAGCAGCAGGAAGGTGGGAGAGAGGCAACAGGGCATGTCGAGACAACAAGCCTCTTCCCTTTTCTAAAAGGTACCATGCTCTTATTAATTAATGTTTTTAAGTGTCTCAAAGATGAAAAGTCCTACGTGTTCTCTTAGTGTGATTACAAAATCCTTTTGATCACTGTAAAACTAAAACAGCTTTGGTATTTTTTAAAGAAACAACAATTAACAGGCCTCTTTGAAAACCCAAATGACCTTTATCTCAATCAGTGTCCTCTGAATCTCCATGAGTCACACACACTGTGTGTGGGGAGGAGGCGGCCCAGCCTCGCCACCATTTTCGTGGGTCAAACATGGCTTCCTCTATGGCAGCTGGATTTAAATTCCCATTCTCAAAAAGCCAGTCTGTCTTATAACAGCAAGCCCGTCATAAAAATAATAACTGTGAGGGGTGGTTGGGGTGGGAGGAACTTTTTGTGCCAGGAAGGGGACAGGGAACAGGGGACTCTGATGCAGGGAGGGAAGTGGCCTCTGCAGTCCTGCTGACTCAGGAGAAGACCATCTTTCAGCAAAGAAGAAACAAGTATATGGATACTAAAAACAACAAAAAAAGATGCACGTGCGCTCCTGGGGGACAGTTACGATGACAAATTAGAACACTCTCTAAAGTTTCCTGAGCAAAGGTTAGATGCAAGACCATCTTCAGAACGAATTTCAAAGTTTCAAATACAGTTGCACTGAATTCTTGAGAATAGATGTATGCCATATTCCAATTATATTCCATATTTCATACAAAGATTTCAGATACCACTGAGTTGTTAGATTATATCAAGGATAAAAAGAGGACCTCTACAATTTGGAAGTATGTCTGCGACATCCGACAAGTAACATTTTTTTTGCATTTATAGAACTTTATTTGGCATTATTCCTTTGAGAAATTTTCTACCAAAGACCCATAGGTATGTGGAAACTGTTGGACAGTTTTGAACAGGAGGTAGAATTGGTTACAGTTTAGAAACTGCAAAGATAATAAATTTCACTCAAGTGAAATCAGAAAATAGTATCAACCAACACAGTGACACAACATGTGAGCCTTTGAATGATGCTGTAGAGTGTGTTCTTCTGTTGCAGGTTTTCTCCTGCAGTCAGTAATATTCCCAATGCCTCTTCCCAGCCCTGTCATGGGGAAAAGGACTCTAGTCTTACTTCTCGGCATGGAGGGATGGAAGTCAAAACAGAGAGCTCTCTCAACTGCCAGATTTTTGTGCTAAATGACACGAAGGGCAGGAAGCTGGCAATGAATATAAAAGTGAAGTAAACAGAGAGATGCAGAAAAGAGGGAAAGGAATTCTTACTTTTAAGCCAGCTGTCATTACCCTTGACCCCGGTTTATGCTTGTAACAGTATTAACCTACATCAGACTGCCGCCCCTTCATCAAATGTGCATGCATGAATGTGTGTATGTGTGCGTAATTTTATTTAGAGAGCTGCTTGACATGGCGGCTTTATTTTGTTTCTCTTCTGCTAAAATTATTATAGATACTTGTGGAGGAGGAGAAGACATGAAGGGATCCATCTCTGTGGCCACGTCTTACATGAAAGTTTCTCTGATCCTTCCAGCTAGAGTCTCTCTCCCTTCTCTTCTGGGTGGCCCTCGTTTGCACTTCCCTGAGGACACAGGGCTTTGCAGCATAAATGTGCATGTGACCATCTTTTCAACCCATCTGCTCTCTGCCCTAGACATGTGCTGATCACCAAACTCAACAAGTTATCATTCATCATTGGTCCATCCAGACAACTGGACTGATGACCAAGCAAAATGTTTAATTTTGATTTTTTTTTTTTTTTTTGGTGTGCAATCCTCAATTCTACTGATATATCTTTTAAAGAATGTTTTTGGATGCACGCTTCTCTGACTAACCCCAAGAGACTTCTGATGTCACTCATGACTCAGAGGAAAACCAAAGGTTCCCTGGTAAGGCTGACTGAGTCCTTTGGGTCTTATACTTGTCTGTGATCATAGACACGTGTACAGAAACTGGAACAGGCAAAGCTAATCAGAGAAAGAGACCAGTGGGCCTGGCAAAACAGACAGGGCTCAGCAAACTACCACAGCCATTGTTTCTAGCTAAGTATCTCTTGAAATTGAATCTCATCTCTCCAACCTTCTTGCCAGCAACTTAGTGTCAGCCACCACGTCATCTTTCCCCTTGATGAGGGTGAGAGTTTCTAAGCATCTCTGCCTGGATGTTACACCTCTAGTCCATTCTCCAGGGTCCAACCAGGCAGATTCTTCTGCTACCAACGTCAGATCATACCACTCTTTTGTCTGGAATCCTCGTGGTTCCTCATGCCCTGTAGGGTGATGTCCAACATTCCAGAATGTCACAAGTTCCGATCACTCTGACTTTGCTCGCTGTTCTGGACTCTCTCTCACCACTTCCTGCCTCTCACCATACTCCCCAGCTATGCTGAGCCAGCTGCTAAAAATGTCATTATCATTCTTGCCCCCAGGCCTCTGCAGACACCACTCCATCTGTTTCCAGCATTCTTCACCCCAATCAAAGTCAAGTGGCCCCTCAGGACTCAGCCGAGACACTGACTCCTCTGGGAACTCCTCACTGGCCTGTCTAGGGTCAGTTCAGGTCCTTCTCGCATCCTCCTCAGCCTCCTGTGGTAGCTCTATCCCACACTCATCATACTGGACTGCAAATCAGATGCTTACTTGCTTTTCTCCCTGACTAGGTCCCAAGCATCTTCGGGAAAGAGGCTATTTCTTGTTCAGCATCAAACTTATATTATAGTACCTAGGAGACTACTTGGCAAAGAGTAGGTTCTCCATGAGTATTTGATGAAAGAGAGAGTAAAGGAACGAATCAGGATGCGTACTCACTTAATGAATACATGTAAAACTCTTGCTATGTGCCTGGCCTGTTCTAGGCACTTTATGAACATGATCTCATTTAATCCTCATAACAATTCCATGCAGTAATAAGCACTATGTTTGTCCTCATTTTTCAGGGAAGGAAACTGAGTCCAGAGAGGTTGACTAACTTGTTCGAGGTCACACAGCTGATAGTGGCAGAGCTAAAACAGACATCTGGCCTCAGAAGCTGCCCTACTCTGTGGAGAAACGTGTGCTGGTAGACCCGAGGGTGCTGCCTAGTGCCTGCCTGAGATGTGTCCTGGCAGGGCACAGGTGACCTGTTGTCATCATCGACCAGCTCCCCGTAATTTCACATTGAGCAGAGCTGAGTTTCGAATT
>NW_011889118.1:27326-54379 GCF_000151845.1 Pteropus vampyrus
GGAGCAACAGGCACAGAAAGCATCGAATTTCAAACTTGAACCCAGAGCTGCCCGGGTTGAGGCTGGCAGGTTAGCCTGTCATTTGGGATTTCTGGCTTTGGCCAGCTGGTGCACTAAAGCATTCAATCCTATGAAATCTTCAGCCACAGTCCAAAGAAATGCCAGCTATTCAGTACAGTCTATCATTCCATTTACTGTGTACGTATGTTGGGGGCAGGGATTAGGGCTAGGGCAGGGGTGGACCCGGTCCCAAGAAGGAAGGGATAAGTGAGATTGAGAAGTTCCTGCCAATGCCCTGCCTAGCTTAGTCCAACTTTCTTGCATCAATATTCCCTTTGCCCTGCAAACATCCACAGAGAGTGTGGAAATGCCACCTGGGAGGTATGTTCACAAATGTGTGCCTCTGGCAGAGTCATGAGAGTTCAGTGAAGAGCCAATGGTTTGGGTACTACCTCAATGAAGCGCAGTGGTCAGTCAGGGTGTGGTGCCCCAAAACCCATAGTCTCAACCTTTTTATTTGCATTCTTTGAGTCTTATCATTTAGGATTATGTAAAAATGACAGCTGCTTATAATTATTTGGAGGGCTGAGCTGCAATAATTAAAAACAGCTGCCTTTATCTTACCGCTACCAGACTTAACCCCGAGAGGTTGGGTCTACTGAACTTCAAAGAAGGAAGCAAGAAATAAAAGAAAACTCCACACATTACTAACAAATTTCTAGTGATTCATTTAAATGTATAACCAGTTATTCCAACAGCCTTCAAACCTTTAATTATCTTTTAAATATATATAATTTGGGACTGCTAATTAGATAGCAATTTAATGCTCTCATGGGGATTCAGATGCACTGTCTTTCTAAAATGTAAACTCCTGGAGGAATAATCACTGGCATTCAAATGACTGAATTCTTCAGTTATTCAAATGAGTGTGGGCATTTACACTGTTGGAATCATTTGAATATTGTGCTGTCAGACCCAGCTGTAGTTTTTACAGGGCTCTTCAATAGACTGAGCGTAAGGCTCCGTTTTCTCCCAGTCCAAGTCCAACCCTCTGGAGAGAAATAAGTCTGGGGGGCCCCGGGGAAGCCTAATATCACTCTAGCAACTCCGTCAAATCTCCTCTTTGATGCAGATGGCTCTGTGTTCCTATTTCAAGGAGGAACAAACTCCCCTGGAATTTATAGTTATGAAACTTTAATGCTCCCTTCCCAGGACTTCTCCATGCTGGTCGGCCTGCTATTGTCTGGGCAGTTAACATTTTAATTAATAACTCTCTCCCCGCAACAGGCTGCTGCAGATGGAAGAGAAGGTTTCACTCTGCCCTGAGCTTCCACTTCCTGTGTATTCCTACCCCCGTTGAGATGGTCCTTTAAATTATATAAAGATGTGAATCACATGGAGAAAGCAATCGATCAATTAGATGACATTGGGCAATGATAGAAGCCAGCTCTCCCATCTCAGCCTCACAACGTGGCTAGGGTTTGCATTCCTGAGCCGGGGCTAGTAGCTAGCAGCTGAGGCTCATTTCCCCCATGAGGGGAAGGAGGTGCAGACAAATCTATAGGAATTTTTAAGAGATCATTATTCAACACATTGCATGTAATTACATTTTGATGAGCTTTTTATTGCTAATTCATCATCCAAGATGGGGCACTGTAGATATGAAATTAATCTAGTAAAACAAAGGTCAGAGTGTGTCCAGTGAAAAGAATAGCTTTGTCCTCATCAAACCCTTCTGCCAAACAAGAAAGCAGCAGAGAATCCTATCTCTAAACCAAATTTCCTAAAATACCTTCTTGATTATTAACGCCAGAAAGCTAGTCTTCCCTGGTACTTCTAAGTGCAAATGCGGATTCTACAAGCAGGCTGGGGAGAGGTGAAAACATGTGCGGGGGCCTGAAATAGAATGGAAAATGTGCCTGATGCCATCAAAGGTCTGTGTGGGTGTAGAGAGAACTGTAGTTGAAACTCTAGTCTAGAGCAAAAAATTTTTGCGAAGGAATATCAGTCCACAGGTGTCTTGGCTTGAGTCCTCTCTGAAGAAGACCCTAAGACCGGGATTCAAGGGTTAGGTTTTTGCTTGAAATGGGGGTCCCAGGAAATGCCTAGAGGGACATGGCAAAATAACTCAGAGACAGAGAAGAGCAGGCAGCCAACACAGGTGCATCATGGAGCATCTTGTAGGCAATGGGAGCTGAATCCCACTGGGGACTTTGGAACTGGAGCAGGCATCTCAAGATATCCCTCCTGTGAGGTGGGAGTGCCCACTGGTCTCTGGTGGAGGGATGCTAATCCCGGCACATCTGGTCTGCTGCCCACCCGAGAGGAGTAATCTCTGGAAGACAGAGCAGGTCTTTAGCCAGTGCTGGCAGCTACAAGCCAGGCTGGTGTTTGTGGAAATGGGGAGAGCCAAGGGAACATAGGCAGGCATCAACAGCAACTGATTCGCTAAGCATGTGCCCAAACAGGAATTTATCAGTAAAGCCTCAAGTCACTCTCCCTGTCCTTTGGAAGTCTGTCCTAAATCTATTGACAGATTGTGGATGCGACAGACTGAACATTCCCATGCTTCGGGGGCTTTGCATACACTGTTCCCTCTGCCTGAACCAGTCTCCATAGTCTTGGCATGGCAATTTCTTTTTCTTCCTTCAGGGCTTTAGGGTGCAACTTAAAATGTCATCCCTAAGAAGGGTTCCCCCTGATCGTCCAACTAAGCGAGGCGCCTCTCCTTACTTTTTTTTGTTGTTGTTTTTTTTTCAGATCCTTGTTTCCTTTGGAGAGTTCATCCAAAATGTGTAAAACTTTGTTAACTTATGAGCTTCATAAAAACGTATCTTCTCCATGAGATTGCAAATACCAAATGAAGGGGAAAATATGCCTGTCTTGTTTCCTCACTTGATTCCCTAGCATCTAATAGAGTGCCAGGCACATGAGAGGTGTTTAATAAATACATGCCAGATGAGAAATGGAACAGTGGGAGGGAGGGAATGAGAGAGGGGGAGAGGAAGGGGAGGAAGGAGAAAAGAGGGAAGGAAAAAGAGAAGGAGGTAAGGTAAGGCAGGAAAGAGGGAGGGCTCCAGAAGCACCAGAATGAGCAAGTTACAATTACACATCCAGGTGCCTGAAAGGCTCTTTGCTGCTCCCAACTGTGCTGGACGGGGTCACACAATGTGACCTCAAGCTTACAGGCTGCCAACCAGCTCCCTGCAGCCTTCTCCAGCCATCCCTTCCACAGCTAGACACCACGTTGCTTTATAAATTCCATTTCTTTTCGGTATTTCTACTCTGGTGCTTAATAACAGACTGTCATCATGTGATCAATTTCCTATATGTAGATCTTTTCTCCCCATTTTATTTATTATTCCATTTCCTCTGCTAGGTATCTTACCAGGCTCTGGATATACAGAGTGAACAAAACACAATCTGTTCAGTGTTTCAGGTTGCTTGCAGTGAGGGGGCATATGTGTCAAGGTATTTCTATAATGTAGTGTAGTCCAAGTTCTAAGGTCTGAGCAAGAAGCCTGGTGGGATGAGAGAGAATTCTTTGGATGTAGGGGTGGGGTGGGGTGGAGAGGAAAGTTTTGTGGGGAGGGAGAGGGAAGAGGTACAGGCTGTGAGCTCCTTAAGAGGGGTCAGAGCCCCACACAGCTGTGGTTTTCAGACCTGGGGATCTCATGGGTATATCAGCCAGGCTACTCTGGTTGTGAGCAACAGATACCAACTATTAATCACTTAAATAAAAGGGATATTTAGAGAAGTGTAAATAAATAAACTGATAGAGGGTCTTTTGCTCTTGCCTTTTTCCTTCCTCCCTCCTTCCCTTCCCTTCCCTCCCTTCCTTCCTCTCTTGCTTCCTTTTCCTTTTCATTTTTCCTCTTTCTTTCTATTCTCTCTTCTTTCCTTTCTCCTTCCTCTCCTTTCTTAGCAGAGTAAGGACTTAAGAAAAAGAAACCTATCTACTCTCACCTTTGTATCAGTCAGGGCCCCAGCAGGAAGCACATGGCATAATCAAGCTGGCTAATTAAGGAAAGTTTAATAAAGAGGCTATTGTAACGGTGTGGGTCGGGTGCAGAAAACTACAAAACGTGGTGCGATACCCCGAGGCTAGAAGCGGTGGGGACCTTTTCTCCCACCCTGCATGAAGGGACAAAGGAAGGAGCAGTCATAGGAGCCCACAGAGAGAAAGCCGCGGAGCCGGGGAGGCGGTGTGGATTTCGATTGTGCGCAGTCAGTCCCAGAGGACACGGGGCTGAACAGACACCTACCCCACTCTCCTCTTCCCCTTTCTTGTGCACGTCGCCATGAGCAAACCCCACCCACAGCAGAGAGCAAAGAAGACACTGTTCCACATGGGTCGGCGTGCCCGGCAGAGAGCAGAGGGAAAGGGGAGAACTGCCTAGAGCAGCGGAGCGAGGCTCTCCAGCCTGACTTTCATTTTGCAAAAGAACCTTATGACACAGCTTCAGAATTAAGGGAAGTTCTTTAAACTGAATAGGTTTTATTTTATGAAAAATGACATTGTCCACAGTTATCTTTATTTAACCCCCTTAAGATTGACCCGTTTACTTTCTGACTGACTGACACAGTCCCTGGGCTAGGCAACAGTTAACCTCTCTTAGATAAGCACTAACACGCAGGATGCTTTGAGGAAATAAGGAGGCAAAGCATTCAAGCGTGCTCGGCATGGAGCCTGGTTCCTAAGTCCCTAGTAACAGTCGCATCTTTACTGCTAGTCCACGATCTGCTAAACTTCATCTATGCCCTAAGTGCTAAGCACACATCCAGTCACAGAACTTGGGGACCAAGAGGTTGTTGAGTTCTTGAGGCTCACAGAACAGAGTGTAGCTCCCCACCAGCAGAAATCCAGGCACCCCGTTAGCTTGCTTAATCCCCGAACTCAGGAGGTATAAGTGTTCCTAGCCGAAGGCTGCAATACTTCCCCTCGTGTCCAGACCAGGGCAGTTCAAACAGTGCCCTCAACAATTTCATCAAGAGGAAAGCATGCGAGGCTCTGTTTTCTCTTTTGCCAAATGATGTATTTCAAAAAGAACAGGCTCACTCTGTGGGGGTCACACAGTCTTGTTTATTTTTTCTCAGAGAACACACTCCTCTGAGCAGATACATTTACTAAGCATCCGTTAATTCTTTCTTTTAAACTAAACTGGATGGATTCAGACCAGGCCTAAGTTGGAGTCGCCTGGGCTCTCTCTGTTCAGGGAATGTGTGCTGGCAGGGACAGCATACTTGGGACCAGGCACATGGCGGTGCCCGGGCGCCACCTACTGGAGAGTCTCCTCCAGTTCATCAGCAGCCTGAATGGAGGACGAAGAAGCTGAGAAGTGATTTCAGCATTTGGAAGCCACAGAAAGGTTTGTAAATGATGCTAGCTCCCCCCAATACACCCTGACAGGCTGGGGCTAGCAGAATGTATGGCCTGAAGAAGTCTTGGAGAAGAGTGTGGGGCCCCTGCTGAGTGGGAAGAAATGTCTCCCAGAGTGGACTGGATGCACTTGTTATGCATGCCACCTCCTCTGGGAAGCCCTCCTGCATCACAAGGCTCCCCTGCTGGAGAAAAGCAGACATTTCTCCCATAATCCCATAGATCTTCTTGGCCCCTGTGCCTGTCAGGGAATTCTTGCTTTGCTCAGTGAGTTTCTTGTGCAGACATTCCTCTACTTGCTTCTACATCTCCATTAATTAGCATAGTGCTTGACTCAAGGAACATCTGATGATCAATTGTAGGCAAGCAGGAGGGCAGAGGGAGAGAGAGAAAGAAAGGAGGCATTGACCAATCGCATGTGCTTCAATTTCTGCACCTGACATAGCAAGGACGCAATAAATGTTTCACGAGTGAACGTGTGGCACCTGCACCTCTCATTTATTGTAGGAAATTGGTACCCAGACATTTAGTCATCAGCATCCATCAAACATCATCAAAATCATTCAACAGATATTTACTGACTACCTCCTCTATGCAGCAGCAAACTCCCAGGAATTCACAAGGGACAGTGCGGGGGGTGGGGAGGGGGGGAGGCTGAACACACAGACATTTCCCAAAAATGGTATGTGAACCAAGGAAACTAAAGCAGGGGACATGATGGGGGAGGGGAGGTGACAGAGGAGTGTGGCTCCTTTGGTCAGGGAGCAGGACACTTCTCTATAGGGGTGACATCTGCGATGAGACATGGAGGATGAGAACAAGCCAGTCACAGGTGGATCTGGGACAAGACTCCAGGTAGAGGGAAGAGCAGGCACAAGGATTTGAAGCAGGAAGATTTCTGAGGAATGGACAAAAGGACCAGAGTGTGGCTGGAGCCCAGGAGAGCGTTGTGGGCAGCCCCACAAGCTCAGGAAGGTCTAGCGAGGCGCTGGGATCATGGCCAGGAGTTTGGGGTTTACTCGAAATGCCAAGAGAAGCCACACTGTGTCCAGTTGGACGTGTGGATGGGTGATGTCAGGGAGGGGTCCAGAAAAAGCCACTGGTGGTGGCTACACCCACAACCCACACCTGTTAAACTAAAAAGAACCCTTGGCATTTGCATTGAGAAGTCGTGGATAGGAAAAAAAGATGAAAGAAAATTAATTGAAGTATTGTTGGTCTAAGAATGATGCACAAAAGAAGACTATAAGATGTGTGGGATGGAAGCAAGCCCTTACATAATTAAGGATCTGCATATAAAAATCATATTTAAACATCACATCAAAAAAACAAACTTCAAATCGAATTTTTTTGAAATTGTATAGTCTCCTCCCATGGCCCATTGCTTGAGCCAAGTCACTGGACTTTGATAAGGATTCTAACAATGCCCCTACCTTTCAAGCTCCCATTTAAACTGGTGTTTGATATGCACTGTCTACTTAACATTTAACATACATTTACAGGTACCCATAGGAATGTCCACTCAATCCACATGAGAGGAGTATGGTATAAGAATATTTATTAGCATGTCCATGTGTCTGTCAATCTGTGTATTCAATGACCTTCTGCAAGGGTCTATCTGTAACCCAAAGGGCAACAGCAAAAGGGCATGGAAAAGTGAATCAACATTTAAAGTGGGGCAGGGACAATCAAAGAATGACAAAGAAAAGGCTGGTGACATTAGATAGAGCTCAGGCTGTGGAAAGCCAGTGGCTGGAATGGCAACAACATGGAATCCCAGAGGGAGTCAGAGATTCTGTAATAGGTTAGGAAGATGACATAGTTATCTGCAGAATTTGAGCTCTTCAAAGAGTTAACCGGAGTTTCACAGAACAACAGAAATGGTTTGGGTGTCTGAACATTCTGAATTAGGAAACCTGACAGCTCAGGCTCACCCGATGTGGCTAATGCTTCCTGCTCATTGGCTTGTGCCCCACAGTTTGGTTTAGGAAATCTACATGATTTAGGACTGAACCCACGTTGCTGAAATAGATAGAGATGTGCGACCAAACCAGGGAGGTCATCTGCCCCGGCCACTGACTTGTGCCCTGAATTGTGGACAACTCCCTACTTTCACTCCCAGAGAGGCCACAGCCTGGGAGGGAGGGGCCATGGCTACAATGGAGGAGGCTAAGAAGCCACCAGCTGTTTGGACAGACTCCCAGGATGGAAAAGTGAGGGGTGGTGGTGGTGGCGAAGTTTGTTCTAATCCACTTAGGAAAGAGGAGGTCCTACAGTCAATCCATTTTCCCTAGAAGGGTCCAAAGTGTCTGGTCACACTCTAGACTTGTGCTGTTACACGTGACTCTGGAGCACCTGAAATGTGGCCAGTCACAACTGAATATGCTGTGGGTGTGGAATATACACTGGATTTCAAAGATTAGCATGAAAAAAATGTAAAAAATCTCATTAATATTTATATTGATTGTATGGTGAAACAATGTGCCTTTGGATTTATTGGTTTAAATAAAATATATTCTTAAACTGAATCTTCACCTGTTTCTTTTTTACTTTTTTAGACATGACTAGTAGAAAATTTTAAATTTCATAGACATCGTATGTTTATGGCTCACATTATATTCTTACTGGACGGTGCCAGTCTAGACAGATTCTAACTATAATCATCCAGTGGCGACCCTGTTATTCATCCGTGTGGCTGCAGAGACCAGGCCGCATGGTCACGCCCACCCTCCAACCATACTGCCTCCCATCTCCTGAAGAATCAACCAATGTAACAGTGAATTTGGCATTTCCGGGTCACCTCGCCACCTTATCGCTGGGTGCCTCAACTTCCTGTAGCGACATGGGGATATTTGCCTTTGTCACAGAGAACCCTGGCTCCTCGGCCTGACACTCACAGTTGCTACAATCGACTCCAGGGAACTTCTCGCCTCATCTTCCACACACACCCTTCCCTGAGCCTCTGGGCCTTTGCATGGCACCTATATCCTAGGCTTGCTATTAAATGAGTTAACGATTAAAAGCTTTAACACACGTAAAGCACTTCAAACAGTGCCTGTCACATAAAAAGAAATCAAAGAATGTTAAAAGAATATGCTAAGACCAACAATAACAAACAAACATACAAAAATGCATCTTCCCTGGTAGTGTCTATAGTTACTTATACTCCCTAAGTATTCGATCTTATCCATCATATTAGATTTTGAGTTCTCTGAGATGGGGCACATCTCTGTAACCACTCTGAGCAGCTTGCTCAGGCCTAGCCCATAGTGGACATTCAGCAAATAGTGAAGGAATAAACGAAGATTTCTCTCCACTAGTACCACTTCCTATCTCATCCACTACCACATCCAATGGCCCATGTGACAGGCAAATTTTCATCCAGAATAGAAACCCGCCAGCATCCTTCCCCATCTTCTGGGCTTACAGACAGAACAAACAGTTTTTGGCAGATGTCAACATGGGCTTCGTGGAAACAAGTCCTAGATTTTGCCTGCCTCAGGCTCCTCTGTGGAGCCCTGCCTGTCCTGTGGCTTCTGGAAGGGGGCCTTCTTTGTATTCTTTTGGTGATTTGACCAGGCCCACATTCCAGGCTTCCTTGGGGAAGGAAATCAACTCACATGTCCCTTTCTTCTAAAACACAGCAGGATATGGATCACCAAAATATATTTAAAAAAAAATCAGATCATGCTAAAGGTGGCACCTTTCCAGTCTTATCTCCTTTGATGCCGTTTGACAAAAGAAAAAGGGACATATTCAGGGTTCCACATTTTAAGAAAAATTCATAAAGTTCTCAAAGACATGGGAAGAATAAAGTATGAAAGAAATCAATCTAGACAGTAACTATAAGTAACTATACTTTGAAAGATTTTTATCCTGAATGTTAAAGACTGGTAGAGACTAAGAAAAAATTTCCAGATGTTTAGTAACTACTCGAAAAGCATTCCTCAAGGTCAGGCTTGAATCCCTCTTGCTGTCGTCCCATTCTCCCCCAGAGACTAGATACTGGCCCCCAGCCCCGAGAGGCCCCCAGCCTACTAGAAGACAGCTACACCAGCCTCCAGTCTGACACGGGGGACCCAGCACACCAGGCACCAGGCAAATGTTGAATCAGTGTCAGTCTACCAGAAGTAGCAAGGTGGTGGCAAAGATAGAGTCAAGGTTGAGAAACACTTGGGGAGAGGCTAAGGGTAGTCCGATTATCAACAGAAAAGTATTACGTTAGCAGTTTTGTCAATTAAATCAAAGCATGTCTGCTGAGTAAGGACCCTGCATCTGAGCTGTTTTTGGAGACACTTCATGATTCATACCCAAATCATACAAGATTAAAGAAAATACTGGATAAAATCAAGGCAAACATTAAGTTTCAGGGGAAAGATTTTATTGGACAAATTAGAAAAATATTGGTATTATGCTTCAGAGAAACCCACCTCTTTCTTCTGGCTGCAGGGGCAGAAACAATCTCAGTGGTAGATGGAGAGAGGATATGAGTTTTTAAGTGAGCTTGTTTCATCCTCTCGCACTGGCCATAACCCCACACTCACACCCAAGGTGCTAAGCTGGCAGCCTTGGCCAAAACTGAGGGGAACGTGCCTTTATAATAAAGATTTGATTATGTAGCTGGGCTTGGGAGAAGGCGAGCAGATCTGCATGAGGATTCCCTGCCTGAATCCTCAGCTAGCTAAGGTAGCTGCTGGCAGCCGGCTGTCCTTAGCAATGCATGAGGCTGCGTCATGTCCGGTGCAGGCACCAGGTTTCCAGGGGAAACTCCCAAATTACATTATCCCAAAGGGCTCAAAGTAAGTGAATGTGAGAACAGTGGCTTTGGAGGATCCCTTAATTCACTCATCTCCAGGTTCCCTACTATGTGCTGAGTGGTAGTGAAAGGGAGGGAGAGAAAAAGTTTTCTGCTTTTGTTGTTCAAGTGAATGAAACAGAGATGAACAAATGTACACGCCACAGTCAGGAGTATTCCATCCATGTTGATCAACTCTTAACTATCATTCTTCAGTTACTGTAGCTTCTAGTATTATTCTTACTGCTTCTTTAAAAACAAACAACACCGATTCCCTCACATGGTAGGGCTCACCGAGAACCTTACAGTACAGTTGCTGTCTGTCTTCTAGACCGGAGTTGGCCAAGAAAACTGAGAATGCGTATGTGTGTATGTGCTGTGTGTATATGGTGACAGAGAGAGACAGAGACAGAAGGGGAGGTGAGAGACAGACAAGCACAAACAGGTTTAGCCAAGGTTTCACCGACTAAGTTGATGGCAGATTGAAATTAGAATTGCATGCAGATTGCATGATTTCAAGGACTCAGTATCTGTTCACTCCTGTGTGTGTGTGTACATGATCCCTCATCAATGTTTATCACACTAATCTGAACCAACTGAATAATCAAAAAGTGTCCCTTAGGTCCTCCGTAAGCATCCACCACCACCACATCCTACCGACCTTTATGGCAGCTGAACTCAGAACAATCGAGCCAGGATAGCACAAACAGGGCATTGGGTTAACATCCACTGTCCACATGGTGTCCTCGGGCCTGCTCTGTCACACGAGGCTCTTTGCTGGCATTATTCCATTTACTCTGACAATCAAGTGGTGACTTACACACTATGGTTATGGCAGCATTACAAGAGAAAATGATGCGAGAGAGGCTGTGTGACTTGCCCAAAGTCACACAGCTGGGATGTGGCAGGACTAGGAGTCAAGGGTGACTTGTATGTGACCGAAGTCAATTTCCTTCCACTTCAATGCTGTCTTTTTCCCAGGAAGAAAATAGAAAACTCAAGGCACAGTCAATATCCACTTATTGACCACATTCAGATGGGTCAGTTCATGTAATTCTCAATGGTGGGCATCACTCCAAACCTTTTCTAAAGATCTTAAGGCATTAGAGTCAGAGGCAGATAAAGGCATGGCCATTTCTTATGTTCTTATCACAGATCAACAGCAAAATGATTCATCTGGTTTGGATTCTCACAGATGAGATATGGGGCATTTGTTTGGGCCATCCCATTTATGGGAACTTGACCAAGGCTACCACTTTTGGTGAAATCATTCAGTAAGTTTCAACAGTGAGAACAGAAACGACTTGTATCTGTGAGTATTTGCACTGTCAGGAGATGATCGGTGTTGAGTGGTTGGCCTGTTTTTCTAAAAGCCTTTCGGTTGTCCTCTCAGGGACTACGGCTCTGGAAAGTGCATCAGATGAATTATTTGCAGAAAGACCATTTTCTGCATGACCAGATGATATAAAAGATCAGAAAGACGTGAGTTGACTGTGCAGATGGGAGGGCTCATTTCCACTGCGGCAGAAAGAGGGAAAGTACCTTGGTGACTTCTGACATCTGGTTCCATTTCATTCCTTCTTTAAAAGCTGATAAATAGGAAGCTAATTCACTTACTGGCAGAAGATCCAGGTTTGATTGTTTCATTTACTCTGTTCTACTCCAAACTTGGAATAAATAAGCACTAAGAGCCCAGACTCAGCTCCTACCAAACATAACTCCTGCCACTCCCAACAGACAACCCCAACTGGGTAGCCTGGAAATGAGTAAAGTGCAAAGTTTCTGCACTTAACTATGTTTTTAGACTTAAATGTCCTTAAAAAGTATGTAGCTTTTTCAATCAGACTTTTAGTAATTCTTAGTTACGTCTGGAGTTATACACCTAGTTAACACAATGCTTTTCTGATAAAAAGATGGTTGAAATCAAATATTACCATAATTCCCATCTTAAAGCATGCATATGGGATCCACATGATGTGGCCATGACTCCATTAATACCAGGGCGATTAGAGCAAAGTTGGATGATGATGGAGTCCAAACATGAACTTTTTCTAAACAATGATTCAAGCGAGATGTAAACTGGTCCCCACAATGCTTCTCCAATAAACATTTGCATAGCAGGCACTGCCGTTATTTTCTAATTTCGATGAAAGAGAAAAAGGTGTGTGGGGTGGATGGGTATCTGTGAATGCGTGCGCGCGTGCGTGTGTGTGTGTGTGTGTGTGTGTGTGGCTATAGAAAACAACCTACACTTTCTTAACTTTCGAAAGCAGAATTTACTGTATTACTCTTTATACTCCTATATATTCTTTAAAATTAGTGAAATATACACAGACCAAAAGCGGATGTCCTTTTTTTCAACACGCTGCACCCAATCCAGGAATAGCAAACACATGGCACACACACTACCAACACCCCTCCAGCGTCCACATTGTGACTGTCAGAGGACCCGGGCCTCCTATTTGACAAGCCTGGCTGCCCTTCAGAATCCTCCTCAGCACCGTGCTCTCGGCAACCTCTCCCTAAGGATCAGGGTGGACAATGTTACCACAAACTGTCCTAACCCTAACTCTAACCCCACCTACCTCAGAAAAAGTGAAAACGATGCTGAAAGAAGGTCAAGTCAGTCACATATCAGGTCACCAAACAATGCTACTGGATATGGCTTAGGTAGGAAATGGAGAAAATCTCAACTGTTTCAATCAAACAGAAAAGGTATTATTGAATCCCTTCAACGCAGGAAGCACTGGGTTTAGGCAATGTAATCTGGGGGCAAATCCCAGGGATTCTGGGTCTAAATTGTTGTATCAAATGTAACTTGCAATAAGTTGGTCTCCAGTTAGAGCATGAGAGACAATTCGTTATATAAAGGTATATATTATTATATGTTTCAAGCGGTCAAGAGTTTTAAAAAAAATCCATATGTTGGTAGATGTGAAATAAATAAGTATGTATAGATATATATGGATTTATGTATAAAAACATAATAGTAAATGTGTTTACCCAGCATTCTTTATATATTATGCGTCAAAATACTAGTTATAAACTTAAAACAAACTTTAGGAGACAATATTGTGAAATGAACTTTTAAAGTAAAAACTGCTACAAAGTGTCATCACTGAAAAACTGAAGAAAATCTTAAAATCATGAAAGGGGAAACACAGAAGTATTTCTCTTACCAGTGGTCTCAGTTCTGGATGCGTCAGGATATATCCATTATTTGTGATTGCAAAGGCATAACCGTGAATCCCTAACTGTAAGAGGAAGCGAGAAAGAAACCTTCATTAGCTTGCTCCCTGGTGAATTCACAAAGCATGAAGCAGCCCGACATTTAGTAATTTACAGCTTAAACTTGGCATTCATAACCCTTATCAGTACAACATTTCATTAAAATGAATGCAAGGCACTGATCCTTGACATTTGGTGGAAATGAAGACCTGTCACAGGATAAGCTCGGCAAATAGCACAATTTAAAATGTCATATCCCCATGTTGGCACCCAAAGGCCTTACTTTGATTTATTTAAAACAAAAACAATTACATTTTTTTTTTTAAAAAAAAAAAAAGAGAAAGTGGCTAATGTTTCTGGAAAGACCCCGTATCTAAGTGAACTGAATTCTATCAACCTGAGTGCTTTCTCTCTACCTGAGAAAAGAAAAGAGTGGGCTTCACTGATTCCCATCTAGGCTTCCACGATTCTACATCCCTTGGGCCATCTCAAGCCTGCACTCTCCCAGGCAGTCATTTTTTATAATTCTTCAAGGATAAAAATGACCCCCACCCCCCAGCACATATAGGAGCTTGCCAACCCCTTTTATATCCTTTCGTCTTTAAATTGTGAGGCTGCCAAGCTTTTCCATGCATGCTTCCATCGACACAAAGCCTGGGTAATATTCTATACAGAACCTCACTTAATTTATGTTTTCTGACTAAATGGGACTATGGGAAATAGTTTGAGAGCAATGAAATGTTTTATTAGCTTTAAAAAGTATGTAATCAAATTTAACACTGCACTTATTTAAATAATAATCCCGGCTTTTTGACAATATTTCTATTACACAGTTGACTGCACCCATTGGCTACAATAAATTTACCTACAAATCATTCATGTATTAAAATGGCCTCTGGCATACAACCCATACTGATCTCTCTCTCTGAAGAAAGAAAATGTAACCCACTATTGCCAGAAAACTGAAAGAGGAGAAGAAAAAAAACCTCTATTTTTTCAGACGAGTTATTTCATATATCTGAGCCCTCACCGTTACTTTTCTTTAAAATTCTCCGCTGCTCACATTCTCGAATATGATACTATTAAATGATCCAGACAACAGAGTTTATAAACCAAGAATGGCCCTGTCTGCTTCTCAGCTTAATGTCAAGGAGATGTGAAATTAACTTCAGAGAATTTAACACCGACAATTAAAAGTTTCCCTTGCATTACATAAAGCAAATATGCACGTGGTAGTCAAGGGCAACAGACATTTTCTCCTGGCGTTACCTTGCACAGCAAGTTTTAATAAGAGTCTACTTGACTCTAATGATAAAAGTATATTTCATTATGCTGTGAAAGATAAACCAGAGATTTCCTATCCTTTGAGATGGATATCGTCTCTTTCATCTTGTCTCTTGGAAAAATGTCAGACGCAGTCAACACTGCATTAATTACCATTATTATGTCCCAGTTTAATACAAACTGGAGGGGTCAAAAAGGACTTGGAGAGTTTGACTTTTTCCATTAAAGGCAAAAGTGGTATTTGATTGGAAATTCGAACTCAAAATTAAACCAAACAAATGACATTTTATAGTCAGCTAATATAGTCAGTGCCTTCTAATGTACATTATTACTTCAGTTCTTGGTTTGCTTATGTGAAGTGATACTCAAAAGAAGGTAGAACTCCTTGCACATACTCCTTAATGTCCTTTACTTTTCCTGTATAACACTTATCAAAATAATAATATTCGATTATTTGTGAGCTGGATTGTAAGTAATCGAAGCATCAGTCAAGGCTTTTAATTATTAAATGCCTGTCTCCACATCAGAATATAAGTTCCATGATGGCCGAGGTCATGCCATGTGGTTAAAAACATGTGGAAGGGTGGTTGGGATGGAGGGAAGAGGAGTAGGGAAAGGAGAAAGAAGTAAAGGAAGCAGGAGACAATAAAATGAATTGAATTGAGCACGGATCCTACAAAGCTAGCTGAAACTCTCTGCTTCTTCCCCTGGAATGCAGAAGCTGAGCTGACCTTCCCACCCAATGTCCTACGCTCGTTGTTGAACGGCCGTCTCTGCTTCCTTGTTGCCCATTTATGCCTTATCCTACTAGAATCTCCCTGTGCTGCACCTCCCACCACCCACCCGGCAAGATGCCACCAGAATTCCTTTCTCTACAGTTGCCAGTGGCCTCCTAACTGGCAAACTCTATAGAAAGCTCTCTCTTTAATCTTCCTGGTTGTATTAGCCAACTGCCCTCTCTTCCTTTACACTTACTATTCCCTCAGCTTCCAGGCCCCATAGTCACAGATTTGCTCCTTTCCATAAGATTGTCATCTTCCATCCACTGCTCAAGCACTCATTTTTCCAAAGTTTCTATCCCAGTGCCCCTCCTCTGCTTTCGTGCTCTCTCCCCTCGTAAGTTCAGCAGCCACTTGAAGGCTGTTGATCTGATGTGTGCTCCAACCTTGGCCTGTCCCCACAGTGGCAGATCCAAGTATCCAACTGTGGGTCGGTCATCTCTACCTGGATATCCCTCAGGCATCCCAGCCTCACCCAGTCCATTGTGGTGGCTCTTTCCCTTGGTGCTGCTCTTCTTTCTCTGTCGCTGGCACCACTACCCACCCACACTCCCAAGTTAGGCACGAGAGCATCATTCTTAGACTTGTTTCTCTCTTTCATCTCCAACTTCTTGATCCAAGGAATCACTAATGTTTCTTACAGAAATTACTCAGATTCAACTCTGCTTCCCCCCTACTATCCATGTAGGTTTCATGTAACGAACTTCCACAATGATCCTAACTGTTCTTCCTGCGTCAGAGCCTGACCCCAAAAAAGTCATCCTGCAGACTGATCAAAGTAACTCTGGCCCTGTTGCTCCCCTATGTAAAATCCACGCAAGGCCTCATTCATGTGTAAGAAAATCCGTGGGCCTGTCTCTCAGGTCTCCTCGGGGTCTGGCCCCTACCTAAGTACCCAGCCCTACACCTCCTTCTGCTCATTGCCTCTCAGGCCACATGGCAGAAACAACAGCCCCCCTGCAGTTTTCCCTCCCATCAAGACCTTTACTCACACAGTACCAGCTGCCTAGAGCACCGCTCATGCCCATCTCTTTCGGGCTAATTCTCACGCATGCTATAAGCTCAGCCTCTGGGTGACTGCATATAAAAAAGTCTCTCCTGATCCTCCCCAGTTGTTTACTTCTTTCCATACCCTGTTTTCCATAACCCCCTGAGAATTTTTCCATTACTATCTTCATTGTTATGCATGAAAGTGCTGCACCTAACTTTCTCACCTCTCAACCCAGCTGGTTCTCTTTCCCTCCTGTGCCCTAAATAAGGCAGTACTTCGCCCATCAGAACAGGCTCTTTGTGGGGAAGGAGCCATCTTACTCATCTTTGATTTCTACAATCCCTAACATAATGTCTGGCACATGGCAGGTGCTCTGGTTAAGGTCTGTGTTTATATAAGACATTCTTCACTTTACCCAAATATTTTCTACTTCGTCTTTAAAATCTGAACTAAAATAAATATTAAATATGTGCCAAAAAGGAGAAGCTGATTTGCTATGGCAGGTGCATAGTCAGTCCTTCTCAAGGCTGTACCTGAGAAAGACTTCACGACGTTCAGAAACTACCTGGTTAAATTCCTTCCCGGGAGAACACCCTGACAAAATAACATCAGAATTTTTTGTTGTTTGGTTGGCGACTTATGGATATACCTGATGTAGGTGCAAGAAGAGAAACTCTGAGCAAATCTCAAAACACATTCTGTGGCTGAATCTCTCAGAAAACCAAAAGCTTATTATATGACAATGTCCAACATTTGTTTTTGGCCACAAATCAATATACTGATGAAATCTCCAATTTTTATTTCATCTGAAATAGAACCAGTCTTCCTGTCCATTCTAATGTGCAGTCCCGTGGAGTAATAGAGAACAGATCGGACACCAGGCGTTCCAGCACTTGGGGCTGCCAAGGGGGCCTTCATCCTGAAGCACGCTCTCCCGGAGGCCAGGAGCCTCGTGATCCAACAGCCAGGAAGGAGGTGCTTCCCTTCCAAGTGCGGGGGCTTTGGGCTAATGAAGTGAACCCAATTATACAATGGCTTGTTACCTTAACAGAGGCTGTGGTGTCTGGAAATTATTGCTGGGGTGTCTGGAATTCTTAATAAAAATTACAGGAAGTCTGATTACTTGTGGGAAAATCTATGAAGCTAAGGGTAAAGAAAGAATTCTATCTTCTGGGAAAACCCCAAGAGCCAAGCGCTGACTCATCTTTACAAGGTGTTAATCAGGAGGGAAAGGTGTGATCCGCACTCTGCTCCCTGGAGCTCCCCTCTCCTGGGTGAGACAGGCCTGTTCGGCCATGGCTGTCCCTGGCTGACATGGGCACCTCTTCCCAAGGCATTCTGCGGGAACCAGAAGTGGAATGACTTAGGTATGACATACCTGTGTCTCTGGTAGCCAGCCTGACCCTTGGGAAAGCATATAACAGATGTACCTGTATTTCAGGCACTGCTGGTTAATCTTCTGTAGCTGATCTTTCTCTATTCTCTTGTTACATTTTGTTTCATTCATTGTTAACTATGTGAGTTGTGCCGAGAAAGTTATTTCAAGTTTCCTCAAGTGAAAACGGGGCCAAGTTGTACCCGTTTCATGGGAGCATAATAAAGATTCAATGGGAATAGTGCATATAAAGCACTTTAGCACACCAAACACCCAGTAAAAAGTTCAATAAATGTTTTATTGTTTTATTTCATTTTAACTATTACTATTATTCATAGTATTTTATCTATTATTTCAATTATGATTATTATTATTGTCATTTATCGTCCCTAATAGCTTTAGGGTAATAAATAGCAGCTAAAATCATAGCTTGATAGCTGTAAAACTTGGCGAGATATTTAAATTTTCTGTGCCTCAGTTTCTGTAGCTGTAAAATAGGGTAATGGCAGTGTCTACCTATTATTAAGTATGATAATGTGATAAAGAGCCTAATACTTTGTCTGGTAGAGGAAGTTTTGAGAAACAGACTCACAGGGTAATTGTTATCAGTTTCATACTACATTCCGACTTTGACTTATTGGGCATATATCAAGTGGTGGTCCTGTACTTGGGTTTCTACATCTTCTCATATGAAATAAGAGGCTTGAGAATTGTTTAGAAACATTCAAGGTAGTATGCCCTTCCTTAAACAATAAGGCAGCAATTCTGGCCATGTAGATCTGAGGATTTCAATAAAATAAAGTCTACTATCGAGGAAGCTCAAATCCCTATCTTCTCCCCTATGCTTTCAATCTCTAGGCAGCTACACAGTTTACAGAACTTGATTATGTGGGTTTGGATCAACTAGATGTCCTATCGGGCCTCTGGAAACTTAACCCTAACTGTAAAAGCAGCCTTGGGGTGGATGAGGCTGGTTGTCAGGGCCTCGGGTGGCAGTTGGAAGAAGGAATCTTAATAAACCCAAATAGGTGAGTTCTTTTCTTTTTTCTTCTTTTTTTCTTTTTGTGAGGCAACCCTTGGTCAACCTCACAGATTGCAAGGACCTTGTCAGTTTATAATCCCTAATTTTTTTTTATTTTTTTATGCCTACAGCACGTGGTCTTCCTAGGTGGTCTCCCATCCAAGTAATAACCAGGCCCGACCCTACTTAGCTTCCGAGATCAGACAGGATCAGGCTTGTTCAGGGTGGCACAGTTGTAAATGAGAGTTCTTTTGCTAAGGAGGCCAACTTTTGTGAGTCCAGACATCTGATTTTAGCTTAGAGTTCATTTCCTCTTTGTTGTGTGACTTTTGGACCTGACAGGAAGCGCTGGGAATAGTCAAACCCTCTGGGGACTTTTGAGAAATCTGGGTTGACAGGTGGGGGTGCAGCATGGGTTTATGGATGATGATGGTGGCGCAGATGCTCAGAGCTGAGGGGAGCCCCAGAAGGCAGGGGTTCCTACCACCCCAGGATAAATAATCCCCACCCCATGTTCCTCACTCCCCAGCCATCCATCATCTTCTCATGGACTTTGTTTTGCTTTCTTAGGAAAAACGAAGTGTAGAACAAGATAATTTTAGGTGGCATATGGGCCCACTATGAAGCTTACTAGCAAGAACCATTTATTGAGAATTAGCCCTTTTAAATTTTCTTCCATCCGGAAGTTTCCATTTAGTATAGCTTTAACACTTGCTTTTAATAATACCTTAAAAAAAGAGAACAGATCTCAAGTTCAGAACCTTAGATTATCAAGCAATCATTTAATGCTATTATTTAGTTTTTATTATTTTTTTCTACAATTATCCTGTATACTGGCAAATAAAACTGATTTTTCTTTTAAAATGGTGCTATGGTGTTTCCTATTAAAATCTAGTTAAGTGAAGAAAGTTTTGAGTTGATTTATAAATGAAGTATTAAGTAAATAATGATACAGATGGTATATGAACATGGCAACGAATCATGAAGTGGTATGTGAATGGCTTAAATGTGTTGTAAGCATGAGGGTCTAGGAGTTACATAGTCCTGGTTCAAATCACACTCACCACTTCCTACTTATGTGGCCCTGAGCTCTATGAACATATGCCCTATGAACTTGAGTTTCCCTGTGAGTGGAGTAGACATAACAGCACTACCTGAAGATTTGCTAACATGATGTGGGTAATGGACTTTGCACAGTGTTGAGGACCTGGCAAATATTATCTGCTAATGCTGAACCACGAGGTACCTGTCTTGTACCACAAAACGGTACTTTTTTCAAACAGCCATTTTCTACACCTCTTGTTCTGTATCCAACCCCCTGAGGGCTGACCTGATAATTTTTGTTGCAGCCATCTGGTTAGTTGATTGCCTTGGACAAGAGTTTACTATAACTCCTGGTGACTGGCTGATCTGTTCTCTTGCTCTTACCTCTATTAAAAGGTGGGCCTGTCCTTGTCAACAAACTTAAGAATCCTGCCTCACACACATGACCTTGTATCATAAGCCTTTCCCCATGCCTTTCAAAATTCTTGGAAAACCTCATTTTTAAAGTTGGCTGAGGATCCCAGAATGTGGTTGCCCAGTCATTCAGTTAACTCATAATTGTAGTGGGTATTCTAGGTTCGCAAAGGTTCAGCAAATGTTACGCCCCCAGGTGCTTGAACCTGGGATGGGAAAGGTGCCAACAGCTCTCTGCAGGCTCCTCCTGTATGAAGGAGGGCTGTGGGTACCAGGAGGCTGCAGGTGACACCTGTCCCCTTGACCAGTGTGATATCATTGCTCCTGGTTAATGAATAATGGTCAATCCTTCACACAAGTCTATGAGCAGGTTCTACTGTTTTAACCATTGGGCGAAAGAGGAATCAAGGGTTTGAGAGATCTGTCCATACCTAAGCTCTTCAGCAACAGAAGCAAGACCCTGTGTGTATCCTCCTCCAGAGCACCAACCCTCGCCTCCTCCCACTGAGGCCCAGGAAGGCCCATATGCCTCTCCCAACTGTGGTCAAATAGGCTCAGCACATTGGGAAAGGAGGTGGTAAGGAAGGAGGCTCTGCCAGCCAGCCAAGTCTCTCATACTCCAGGCTCGGAGAGGCTTGCCTCACTCCACATGGGAGCAGAGGGAGCCCTCATCAGTCTAATGTGGGCCCGAAATGAAGACAAGTGAGCCAGTCTGCTTGGTGCTAGGGGAAGAGGGGACAGGTCTGGTTTCAATCCTTGTGCAGTCAGGGGAACCATGCCAGTCCAGTGAACTCCTCTTAGGACTGGGAGCTGGGGCTGCTCTCTGTCCTCTCGTGTACTCCCACACTCACACATCCACGGAGATAGCTCTTGGGCAGTTCCGCATGGCTGTGATGGGGCTTGAGGGGTCTTTACTCTTCCTACCTTTTGATTTGCTTTTCTGAGGAGCCCCACTAGGGAACAGGTGAGTACTTTCTGTGTGGAGCTCAGGGACACTCTGGGCCATCTTTTTAAAAGGTGAACTTAGTCATGTCACTTCCCCTGGCTAACCTGTGCATCAGAAAAATATAATGATCACATCTCAACTCACAAATTCACATGTGATTGTTCAGGCTGAGGTTAGAGGAGATATTTAAGAAAAACAGTGAGTCGATATAAATAAAAAGGACCTGTTCAGGGACTGCGCAGGTGGCATAAAAACGATGCAATGAGTTATGATAGTAGTAAGTGAAATAGTGAAGTTAGAACAGCATTGCTTGAAAGGAAGTGGGGGTGAAGTCTGACTTTGGTGGAAACCGGTCTCCTGGTATGCTCTGATTTCATTAAAGTGCTTATTTAACCACAGTAGCACACCTCAAACAATCAGAGAACATAAATATGCCAATGGACCACGAAATGGCTACTGCCACCATGTTACCTTCATGGTAACTTGCCACCCCTCTGCGATCAGCCCAGGAGGCAGTACAATCGGTCAGCTTCGGGTGGTGCTTGTGTTGTGCTCACCTGCCCCAGACAAGGCAGACACCAATCCATAGACCACTGGGAAGTTGGGTGGAAGTTAGGATGCTTGTTCTCATGGAAACCAGAGTAGGTCTGGCTGAAGGTGGCACTGGGACAGCCCATGAGAGCTACTGTCCCCAATTGTACAACTAAATATATCAAAGGAGTAGAGCAGTGCTGGGAACACAGTGTGGGCCAGGTAAAGGGGAAAGCAGGACACCCTGCTCCCTGATGCAGGGCTGGCCTCACATACAAAGCTGGGTTCAGCATTTCCACACCCCTTTCTGAGTCCCTTCCATCCCGTGTTCCTTTTCGATAGGCCCCATGTTTTTTGATGCCCCTTATGTTGTTCTAAACTCCCAAAGCAGTGGCCTACCAAGGCCTGCTCTCTCTTTTTTCTTCTAAAATTACCTACTTTACCCCCTCGATAATGTTCAGAGTTAAAAAAAAAAAAAAAAAACTTACAATTCTCTTAGTGCCATGGATTTTAATTTAGCATTAGGAAAAGAAAACCAAGATAGAAGGAATACTCGTTCAGTAGAGTCACAGACTATTTTTCTTTGTGCCTCATTGGGTTTCTGCTAAGAAATAACAGATTTTAGAGGGTCCTTAGGCAGGGGTGAGTCAGAATTGGCTTAGAAGATAATCAGACAAGTTAGATCTGTGTAGACCTGCACAGACTTGTGTAGACTTCTACAGACCCACAAAAACCTCGTAGGCATGCACAGACCCACTGGATCTGCCCATACTGTTACTGTTCTATCAAAAAAACAGAAAAGAGCCTTCTAAAAAGAGAGTAAAGAGAGTAGAAAGGCCTCTTTGTGTTTTTATCGTTACTATGGCAGGTTGTGAAATCATCTTGGACATTTGGCGCTTGACTATTAATAAGTCATGCAGTACCTTGTATTTGGGGATGGTTTTCAGAAGTTCCTTCACTGGGACATCTGTGCCAACCACGCCCAAAAGAATGCCCTTCGATCGCTGTTGAAAATAAACATTCAACAATAACAATAACAGTAAGTTAATTTGGTACAGAAAAAACAGACTCTTATGAGACGCCACATACCATAGATCACTGTTTGGTACCTTCTACAAACTCATAGAGATTGAGGATTAACCCAGATCCAGGAGGAATCCTATTCTATTCCCCACCTCCATGCAAAATATTACTAGACAAGAATGGTAGCTTCTCAGGCCAAACAATAGTAACCACAACTCTAAACATACCCATACCAAGACAGCACAATTCTCTTCTGTCCCTTAAAGTAAAGAATTGATGTGCAGAAGCACTAAAGTGTCAGCAGCTAAGGACTCTGATCATTAATCAGTTTCTCTTATGGAAGCTTTCCACAGGAAAGACTTATAGTGTGTTAACTGCTTTCTCAATTTACACTGCCATCTGGTGCCCAGGAGAGAGAGACTAAGTAGCCAGAGAAAGAAGAAATAATCCTAACATTTTTAGCAGCCAGTTGGAACCAAGAACTAAGGGGAAAGAATAGGCCTCCAGGGTCCTGGTTTCCAGGGTCAGTGTGATATGCTGAAACTTTTCCATGTCAGAAATGCCTTCCAGAAGAAGCTACAAATTGCTGCTGTCTGTTATTTTCCCACAGTTCAAGTCCACCCAGAACCTGAGAACGTAACCTTATTCGGAAACAGGATCTTTGCAGGTTTAAAAGGATCTTGAGGGGAAATCAACCTTATTCGGAAACAGGATCTTATTCGGAAACAGGATCTTTGCAGGTTTAAAAGGATCTTGAGGGGAAATCATCCTGGATTCAGGATGAGCCCTATATCCAAAAATTGATGTCCTTCTAAGAAGAGGAGAGGACAGCGAGACACACGACAGAAGAAGGCCATGTGAAGACTGAGTCAAAGATTGGAGTTAGGCTGCCAGAAGCCAGGGGAATTCTGAGGCCACTGGAAGAGGCAAGAAAGGAGTCCTCCCTAGAGCCTTCGGAGGAGGCATGGCCCTGCCGACACCTTGATTTTGGACTTCTAGCCTCTGGAATTGTAAGAATAAACTTCTATTGTTTTAAGCCGCCTTGTCTGTGGCATTTTGTTAGCACAGCCCTAAGAAACTAATACAAGGCTGGTAACTATAAATCGGAGAATTGTCCTCCACCATAATTGAGGATTCTCTCTGGGGTTTTCTTTCCTCTGGTCATTTAACACTTACATTTGGGAAAAGTGCTGCACACTGTAAAATGATGCCTGCTTGAATTCCTCTCACCTGTGCTTGATTTCACGTTCTAACAGCACGATTAAACATGAAGAAAAATTATATACCCTCTATCCTTGAAAGAGAGAGAGAGAGAGAGAGACAGAGAGAAGAGAAGAGAAGAGAAAAGAAAAGAAAAGGCAAAGAAAGGTAAAGGCAAAGAAAGGTAGGTCACCAGAGCTTGAGTTAGAAGGGGTCTCAGAAAATAATCCACCTAGCATCAAGCAGGAAGCACAGCCCCTGTACTCACGGTTTCGTTCTGCTTACTGAACACAGGCATGGCGACTGTGGACAAGGCTCTGATCGTCGGCATCGGCAAGCTAGGCAGAGAGAGAAAAGCCAGTTACCCAAGGATGATCTGGAAACCGCAGGGCTGGAGGTCATCTCCCTTGTTTGTTGCATCCTTTCCTGACCAGAGGCCACTGGGACTAGACCAGTGCCCACTCAAGCCTTTAGCCTAGGAGGAAACGCACCATCTCTTCACCCTGACTTATAGATGAGGGTCCCGGCCCCTGGCTGGGGAAACAAAGGCAGTAGCCATCAGTCATTCTAGCTGATGTGTTCACTGCATTCAGCCCTTTTGGTTCAAATAAAGCCTTGTTGGATATTAATGATTCATTTAATTTTATTCACACAGATTGATTTCACAATTTTAATTTGCAGACATTTATGTTCAATATGTGCAATGTTAATGCTTCTGCTTAATCTGAAAATTGAGGATCCGAAAACAAGACTTTAAAGGGTTTTATGAGTTGTTCCTGCTGAAAACAGTATAATCTGGAAACATGTATTTTCCCCAATGTAGCTGTCAAGACCTTTTTGAACCTCTACAGATCTTTGCATGCCAGTCTCAGATGGAAAACAAACAAACAAATAAACAAAAATACAAATATAACTTGATTGTCTGATCCCTAAAATAACTGATAAGAAGCTGAAGGCTCCTAGAAGGACAATCCTTGAAATATGGCACATAATACACTTCTGTAACCATTTGAATTACATACAAATGCATTGAGACCCACCATCACATCTGCTTTTCACAGTGTTGGGAAACAGGCAGGAATCCCTACTTTGTCTCAATAATAAATGGGGAAAGAGAGTTCTGGAGCACAGGAGACTTTGGTCCAAGACAAACCTGGTCCTAATTCTCAGTTTTAAATCTTTATTACCAGCATTAGCTAAGCGTCCATGTCCTCAGATAAAGTAATGCCAATAATTCTCCATCATCATTGCCATGAAGATTAAATGTGAAACTACCCAGTATGGTACCTGGAATATAAAGGTGCTCAAAGGATGCTAGTTTCCTTTCCCTGTCTTCAAGGTCACATGGCTAGTAAGTAGCATTTGAGGCTTGAATGGGCTATGAAACCAGAAAGTATCCCTCTCCCACCAGACGTACCATGCTAATTTTGGTTCCTATCAGCAGTCCATTTGCCATCAGTCTTGATCTTCCAGTAGATTCTTTGAGCTATAGGGCCTCACTACTCATAATGTGGCACATGGAATAGCATCACCTGCAGCACCTGAGTGCATTAGAAATGCATAATCCCAAGCCTCACTTCAGGCTCTCTGATTCTTTAGTTTAATAATTAGTATGCATATTCAAATTTGAGAAGCACTGTTATAGAGCAATCCTTTCCACCATCGATAATCATGATAGGTAAAGAGAAGCTTGCAGCAATTGGGAAAAACTCTTAACAGGAATAGAGGGGGCCATCTTTTTATTAGCTTTACATCTGTATCAAGATGGGCCTATATTCCCCCAAGATAAACAAAACGAGGCAAAAATCTCATGGTCTCTCAAGACTGGGGATTCATGGTGTGATGGTTAATTTTCTGTTTCAACTTGGCTAGGCCATGATGCTGAGTTACTTGATCAAACATGAGTCTAGATGTTGTTGTGAACAACTTTTTAAATGCGATTAACATTTAAATCAGTAGACTTTGATAAAGCAGATTACCCTCTCTAATGTGGGTATGTCTTATTTAATCAGTTCAAGGTCTTAATAGAAGAAACAGACCCCCTAAGGAAGAAGGAAGTCTGCTTCTAGGCTGCCTTCAGACTCAAGATGGCAACATCACCTCTTCCTGGATTTCCTGCCTGCCTATGGACTTCAGATGTGTCAGCCCTCACAATTCTACAATTCTGTGAGGCAATTCCTCAAAATAAAGTACTCCCTCCCCCCCTCAATAAACATACACAGAAAAAATATAGATAAAATATACATGTATACATCTCCTACGGTTCTGTTTTTCTGGAGAACCCTTACTAACACCCTTTGGGTGTTAGAGTAAGTTAAAAAAACTTTATCACAATATTAATAACTAAATAAGATTAACTATGAGATGATGTTGACAGTTATCATTGCCAGGAACCAAGCCAACCAGTTTGTGAAAACATGGTTCCAACATCTTGCTAAAATCCTTAAAATATAATATGGCTGTCATTGAGGGCATGCAAGGCCATTTACAAAGGCAGAACCAACCTACGGTAAACATCTCTCTCAGAATCAGAAATCTTCTCATATTTTGACTCTTTATGTAATCCTTAATGCTATAAAGAAAACTGATTTGAACTGATCCATAACCCTGTGTGACTTCCACTCTGCAACTTAAATTTCAAGCGATTCCAACATGCATCATGAATGAAATCAAAACATACCATTGACAATAATGAGAAATGAAGATTTTTTTCTGCAACCGGTAAAAATCAATTATAAATCACTGGTCATTGTTCTGGCACAAATGCAAGATCATGAGAAACTAACTTCCAAATATTAAGCCAAAATATAGTGTCGACTCCACTCAGGAGCTAATGCCAAATATAATTACCGCATCATCACCTAAAAAAAACATACCATAATATTGCATTTGTACTGAAACAACTCATTTGTAATCAGCCCCAGGTAAACAGAGGAAATGCAGTGAGCTCAGTCTAGACACTACGCTATGAGCTCACTAGTCCTCTCCTAGGGGCAGTTCTGGCCCAGATTTGGACTGTCTTGGCCAGAACCCTAACATGTA
>NW_011889118.1:54429-56493 GCF_000151845.1 Pteropus vampyrus
CTGATCCATAACCCTGTGTGACTTCCACTCTGCAACTTAAATTTCAAGCGATTCCAACATGCATCATGAATGAAATCAAAACATACCATTGACAATAATGAGAAATGAAGATTTTTTTCTGCAACCAGTAAAAATCAATTATAAATCACTGGTCATTGTTCTGGCACAAATGCAAGATCATGAGAAACTAACTTCCAAATATTAAGCCAAAATATAGTGTCGACTCCACTCAGGAGCTAATGCCAAATATAATTACCGCATCATCACCTAAAAAAAACATACCATAATATTGCATTTGTACTGAAACAACTCATTTGTAATCAGCCCCAGGTAAACAGAGGAAATGCAGTGAGCTCAGTCTAGACACTACGCTATGAGCTCACTAGTCCTCTCCTAGGGGCAGTTCTGGCCCAGATTTGGACTGTCTTGGCCAGAACCCTAACATGTATCTTCCTGATATACAAGCTCATCAGTATGGCCATGAGGGCTGGCAGAACCCTGGAAATATCACCTGCAGAACATGCAGATGCTCTTCTGCACCCACCGGTTCCATCTTTCCCAGTCTCCACAGGTCTGGATTCTGTAAACCTTAAATACTTCACGGAGAAGGAACATCAATTTTGAAAGTTAATGTGCACTGTAAGTACTTTATGATAGAAAGGCATTCTGTACTCCTGCCATAGGAAATAGCAGCCAGTGGCAAAAGTTTTTTTTTCCAGACCACCAACCAGCAGTTATGCAGCCAACCATAGCCAAACACGCTCTGTCCCTAAACGCTAGGGGGTCCCTGCTTCTCTGTGGCCCCTTAACCTGTAGCAGCTGCTGAGGCAAGATCTGCTTATGATTCATACATGTTGCTTCCAAGAAAAACGCAGACATAGAGTCAACATTCATTTTCCAAAGGGTAGGAATGGAAGGGGGGGGGTCACCATGGTCCATCTGGGCAAAATCCCATTAACTTAAGTCCAAGTGGGAATCCTAAAATGAACTGCCATTCAATTACACTTGCCCAGGCTTTGAACAGGCCTCCAAAATGCTTAGCTGTGGTGCTCTGTTGTATAATATGTGTATATTATTCCATATCCTTCATTTCCTATGCTACATAATGGGGACCATTCTGGTATCAAAGGAAATGATGAATAATAATACCGAACACCTGGTTTATAAAACACAAACTTGCTCAACAGATTGACTGCTTCCTGTTAGCTTCCCAAGTTAATCATGCATGTGGGCTCACATGAATATGCATTTAGATTCATGTGCAAGGTACATGTAGTGATGCCAGGCCTCTACTCCTAATGCTTGATTTGTTTCCCACTGATGACACTAGTTGGCAATATAGACAGGTCTCAGGTGTGGCTCCAGGTAATACAATAGTGCCACATTTGTAGTCTATAAGTTTTGCTGCCAGCCTAGTCATTATTATTTATTGATTCCCATGATAAACATTCCTTGAGCATCAGCTATGTGCCAAGTTCCATGCCATGTGCTGGAAGACAAGCAGGAATGAGACATAGGTCTTATCCCTAAGGAATCTCAAGTCCAGAAGAGACAGAAAAGCTAATGAGGCAGACAGAGAGGAGCTGGCTGGGGAGGGCACACTGGCTCTCATACATGAGCAGAGGAGCTATCTTCCTCAGGACTATCCTGAACTCAAGTAAAATGTCTGGCATGCACTGGTATCTGTCAGGGGTTATGTGACAGATTCAGAATGCTTCCTGAAAGCCAGCTTACTAACATCAGAAGATCCCCACTGCACTGCAGTTTCATCCATTTGTTTTATACTTAAGATTATTTATGAATAGAACAATGTAGGGAGACATTTTTGTAAATTGCCCTGAATCTTTCTTTCCTTCTTTTGCAAATATCACCCTGTTCCATTAGGAAAATCCTCTTCACCCTTTCCACTCACAAGGTTCTGTTGGCAGCTAAACTTTCCCATACTGCACGTGGTTGGGCATCAAACCCAGGCTGAGCTGACCAGAGCACTGAAAACACACACACACACACACACACACACACACACACACACACACACACACACACACAGAGTCCCTTCCCAGG
>NW_011889118.1:58393-82709 GCF_000151845.1 Pteropus vampyrus
CACTTGCTGAGGGGCAACGGGAACAGGGTGGAAGCAAGTGGCACCTAGGTCCTCTAGTTTTCACACTCTACCCCAAGGGGAGAGCCAATAGTAGAAAGTCATGAGAATAGGGCTCTGCACAAATTAGCTGGTGGGAGCATTAGGGAGCACAGCAGGGACACAGATCTGGAAAAAGGGACATGAACAGAACATGTGGCTATATAGAGTCCTTCCACAAAAAAGAAAATCCCTGGGCCTTCCCTCCTATTCTCAGAGCAAAAATGTCTTCTGTACTTACCCCTTTTAATGCCTACCTACTTCCCCTCTCCCAACTTTCCCACACCTTCCACCATCGCAGCATCTCTTATCCCCAATACTGGAGAGAGATCTCAGGATAAAAATATCTAGTAAGAACCATACTCAATGATCTGTCTTAACTTTTTGTACTGGGTATATGCAGAAAGACTTTTTCTCTGGAGACACATCCTAGTGGAGACATAAACACTCTTCAGAGGAAGAACACAGGTAAACCCCACTGAAACGTGAAAACTAAATCCTATTGGTACATCTTATTCATGAAGGGGAGCACAGTATTATCAATATTGTCTGCTTGGCTAATGTTAACATTATGTGACTCTATGAATTTCACTCTCATTTAGATTTTCACAGCTGTTAACGATAATCATGAAATTTGCTGGCTGTTTCAAGAGTAGTCAGTTTTAAGTGAGATGCTTTACACATGTATGCATATATAAAAATTAATTTACTCGATAACCTAAGAAGCCATTTTGGAATGAGAAGAAAAAGGAAGGATAGCCTGTTTCAACGATAAAACCAAAAGACTTCTAAATCGCCATTGGCTGGTGTGTGTGTTTGTGTGTGTGTCTCTGATTATTTTTTTATATTACCTCTTTTCTGTACGATTGAAGTTTTTATTAATAAGAACACACTCATAAATTCTCATCCACAGAAGCATTTTATAAATAAAACCATCCAATAGCATATGCTTGCAATAAATATTAATGCCTAAAATTAAAAAATGATGGTAATATTTGTAGATCCCTATTTGCATAAAAATAAAAACAGCCTTTTAAGAGAACTATTTTAACACTTTCACATGGAAATGCTACCAGAATAAAGTTTTTATATTCTTGATCAAATCTACTACATTTGATTATCAGTACTTTGGATGTTTTTTATAGCAAGAGATTTAGGAAAAGCAGGCATTATTATTTCTAATAGAAGAGCTGGTTCTTTCAATGTAAGCAATATGAATTATCTGTCTTTTATACTACTACTCAGATGAACTGTTTCCCTTTTAAAATCTAGACAAATTACAAACAACGACCATCATTTATATGCCCATTTTGCACAGGCATTTTTCAACATTTTTGCAAGATGCCTAAATCCTAAGGAATATAAGGCATTAACAAAGTAGCAGTGGAGAATAAGAATGAAAATAAGAATAGGTCAACCTTCCAAGTGACATTTTTCCTTGTTTTGCATTTAATTATCTTAGTTAAGTGTAGTCACTTGGTCCTCGAGAATGATACATAAATGGCATCTTGCTTTTAGCCAAGATATTTCCTCTTCTTACTGAATCACTATTAGTTGTACCTGAAATTTGGAGTTCCTGTATTCTTATGAGATTCAGTGACTTTTAAGTTCTTTTAATACAGAAATTAATAGATTTCCCTCTTTGAACTTTAATTGCATCTTGTATGAGCTAAATTGTTGAATTTATTTGTTCTCTTTCCCTTTTTAACAACCTGAAGACAACACTGTGGATAATAACACTGGATGATGTTGGAACATCTGTATGAAAATCTCTAAATAACTTTCTTCTAGTAAAGTTGTTATGATTCAGGAAAATGTTTATATTGTTTCCTTTTCCTCCAATATTTCTATGAGGTAAGTCATTAAGCAGGTGAATATATTTTGTGAGTAAACATCTAGAGGAAGATGCTGTCTTTGACCAGGGACACACACACACACACACACACACACACACACACACACACACACACACACACACACACACACTTAAAGCTATGGGCAAGAGAACATTACAGATTAAAATATCTGAAAACTGTTTTAGGAAACTGCTTTGTTTGTTTATTAGGGTATAACATGCTTACTTCAAGAGTTCTCTGAAATAATGAAAATGAGAATTATCCTGGGGCATCAGGTTTTGGCTAATATTTATGATGGGGTATGACACACGTAACTGACCCCCTACTCCCATATATTTTCATAAATGTGGTTTAGCTACCTCTCAAATAGATGCCTGAAAACATAGCCAACTGTCGGAGCTTCGAGGCCCCGAGACAAAGCCTTCCCCTTGTTTAAAGACCCCCTGAAATGCCGCTTCCTCCATAAAACCTTCCCTAACGAAGTGGAAATGGGAACCAGATGTTCTCAAACTTCAATACAAAGATAATCATATTTACTCTACAATCTAAGATACTATCTAGGACCAAATCTGTGCAAACTGTTAATATAGCAAAGTCACTGAACACTGGCTGGAAGAAAAGCTGGGAATTCTGTACATCCTGTGAACTTCAGGGGCAGGAGCTGGAAATGCTTCCCCTTTTTATCCATAGCATTTAGTATAGAGTTGGTACGCAAGAAGCACTCAGCAAATCATCCTGAAACGAATTTATTCAATCCTATTCTTTTATTTATTTTATAAATGAGGCCCAGAGAGGAAAATGAGTCACGTAGAATTGGTACCAGAATTCAGACAAGACTCTAAGGCTAGCACTGTCCTTTTTATGGTGTGTGGCCTCTCCTTGCTCATTCATTTAGTATCTTTGTGTATTGTGCCTACACCAATGTGGTCAGACTTAGAATGTAAGGAGGTTCTGAGAAGCTGGTGCCCACGTGCTGCTGCTGATAATATAATAGGGGCAGAAGGTTCATGATGTCCAGCTGATGTCACAGAGGTAAAGGACAGTTTAGTTGAACACTGTAACTTCCATGGAAGGTAGCACAGAGAGGAGTAATGAGCTACAGAAGCAAATAGACCTGAGTTAACATCCCAGAGCAGATTATTCAAACTTGTGTAGTCATTTTCATCTACCCATCCTTCCATTCATCTACCCTTCCTTCCATCTATTCATCCTTCCATCCGCCTATCTATATCTATTTCCAAACGTGGCTTGCTATTACCAAATATTGCTTTAAACGTTTTATATTTATATAGCCTTATTTAACCCTGACACAGACCTTGCTAAGTGTCTATGCCCATTTTCCAGGTGAAGAAATTAAAGATAAAGGGACAAAGTACCTTGCTCCTGGTCACAGAAGGTAGCAGGGTAGAGATTTGAGCCTTGGCCCACATGATGCTAGAGCCCCTATCCTAATTACTCTGCCCTCAGACTCTTGTTCTAGGGGTATGACAAATGTCAAGTTTTGCCATAAAGAGCTTGGAGTGTGATGAAAGAGACAAACAAGCAAATCATTCCTAAAATAGGAATAGACTCCAGAGTTCCTGGCAGGATTAAGAACTATAGATGTAAAACACCTAGTACAGTGTCTGGCACACCTGACAAGTGCAATTGATTTCATAAGGACCATTCTTGGCTTGGGGAGAGATCAGCTCCCCAAGCTTCTTTGAAATATACCCACTGCTCTACCAAATTAGAACTTTATCTCTCCATTCAAATTACATAAGATATATAGAAAAATATTTCTCATTTATCCCATGATAGGACATCATGGCTTTAGTAGTTCAACAATACACTTTAGGAAGCAGCTGGGGTGGTAGTAATTATAATGGTCAATATTAAAAGAGGTTGGGAAGGATGCACATTGGGAAAGAAATTGTTGGGGAGTGAGGGGGTCAAGGGGGTTGAGGAAGAAGTGACAGATGCTTCAGAAGCACCCAGTATCCAAATCATCTAATGTGTCCCAGGCCTGGGCAAACATGGATGGGTCAAATCCAAGCACACAGGGCTCATGATTCAGCAAGTGGTTCAATGCCGTGAGTCATTTCTGGAAAAAGAAAATCCATACTGTAGCATTAGTCCTTTGCCTGACATTTTTCTACCTCATGAAACTAGGTTAGGTTTTCCAAAATCCTTCTAGTTAATTTGAAGGGATAAACATTTAATTTTCTGTTTTTGAACTTCTTAGCAGTGTTGCTATGCATGATTGCTCAGTCGCTCCAATTTACCCCAGAGGGTTATTTCAGTTGAATCCTTTGGCATGGATGTCTGGAAGCTCGCACATTTCCATCTCTCCAGTTCTCATGGAACTGGGTTACATTTGGGTTTGTAATGAATATCTATCCATTGATTGGGGGTCTGACCAGTGAATAAGGTGACTGAAAAAAGGATTGGGCACTGAACCAGGCCAACAAACATGTGATAAGTTTAGTAAGAAAAACTGAAAAGGCAGTTGCTGCATTAAAATGACCAATTTTCCAATTTTAGTATGCAGAAACAACGCAGGTAGACAAATTCTGTCAATGAAAATTAGAATTGTTTGTATTAAAAATTATGCCAAATAAAAAGCAAAGAAAAGAAAATCTATGCCTGAGTGCATAGTGCATATGCCTGTTTTCTCTTGAGTAATTCATGGCATTTACCTACTCCAGCTGCCACTCAGAAAATCCTCTCCTGTGAGAACCTATAAAGTCAGATTAATATCACTGACAGTGATTTGACATTGATTTGATATAGACTTGACTTAGATTTACATTTTGACATAGAGTTAGTTTTCGAATTAGTCACTGAATTTTACTGATTTCGGTTAGTTCTGTGTTGAAATGGTGTTCTTCACTGTTTTCTCTTCTTCTCTCTTCTGAACTAATGGAAATATAATAATTAAATCAGAAAAAAATGCATTTATGACTCAAGTCCACATATTCCGGTTTGCCTAATTCTTTACTTCATTAAAGTACTCCTTGCAGTTGTCCTTTAAATGATGCTCTCTTCTGGGGTCTTGATCACTAGTTTAGATTCACATACTACTTTCTCTGGAAATACATCCAGTGTGTCACTTGAAGAATACAGGTGTTCTAAAATCTATCTATAAATACAGAGGAGATCCCCGAATAGCAATCCAAATCTTTGAGTTCAAGATCATCTTTGGGTCAATAATAATGACCTACAGAAGCAAGGAAATCAAAACATTGGGTGTTCTGTGCTGTATTCCTCAAGACTGACCCTGGGCTTAATATGGGTTATGTGGACACCAATGTCACAATACCCCAAAGTATTTGGACTTCTTGAAATAACTTCTCTCAATTCTCTGCCTTTTTTCCTTATAAAAGGAAAAAGGATGTGTATATTCCTTTGGGGATACAAGAACAATTGTAATAAAAATAATTTTTAAAATTCCATTGCTTTTATTCAGATAATTCTTTGACTTTCAAAAGAAAAGGCAGTTTCACTTTAGTAATGTTATGAGTAGAGTTTGTATTGTTTTAACACCTCAAGAGAGTCATATTTTATAATTGTGCTTGATTTAAATAAATAGTAGAATTCATCTATCTTAAACAAATGAAAATCTTTGAAAAGAGATTGAATTCTTAAGACACTAAAAACTAAGTGTGGGACTAGAAATCGCTGAGATAGTAGGGATTTTTAAATCACTTCTTGGTTTCCATCTTTACAAATACCTAGTCATTTTTTTTTTAAAGAAAATTAGATTATATCGGTATTTTAAAACCATCTGTTTTATTTTTATCAAACTTGTCTCTATTAAACAAGGTATGACGCTATTAGCATTATCAGTATGATTAGTGCTCCTGCCATAGCCAACGCTGCCTCTAGCTGAGCATTTAGTGTAGATGAGCCCTGACAAGCACTGATCATGTACTTCTCAGGAAAGTTTTGTAAGGGCGATATTTTTACCCCATTATGACAACGAGAAAATCGAGGCTAAGGGTGATAGCATCCTGGGCCCAAGGTTACCAGGGAGAGCTGGCAGGGCTGATCCTCGCCTTTACCCCCAGCTGACCCTAAAGATGGCCTTCAGACTGCTGGGCTCTCCTGACTCTGCCACGAGAGCAAATAGCTCTGTTCTGTCATGTGAACACAGCACGAAAGGCTAGACACTGTAGTACTCTCCAAATATCAACTTAGGCAAATGACTTTCTCACCAGCTCCATTTTTTTAAATTTTTAAGCCAACACTGCCTTTCGTTCCAGCCAGCCCTCCAATGAGGTGTGAGGACAGGCAACACCTCCAAGGTGTGGTAGGGTTAGTGACTCCCAGAGTTTAAATGCAAACTTACTCAGGGATTACCCAGAGTCAAGTCAGTGTTGCTTTGAGCTTCTGACATGGGCTGGGCCTTTGACTGAAGACCAAAAATGACCTCTCTTTCTGGTAGGAAATAAAGATGTTTGATAAACAAAGGTATTTTAAAAATTCGTCCCAGGCAAGACAACCCATCATTTATTTATACACGGTCATCTTTATGATTAGAGCTGTCTGTACCAAGAATTGATGTAATTGTATGTGTATTTCACAACTGAGTTTGGGTTTCCCACTTTTTTGTTTGTTTCTCAGGAGAACTGGGCTCAGCAAGCAATTGTTAGGTTAACCCCTGTTAGTCTATTCCATTTAATATATTTATGAGTAATACATTTAGTTGACTATCATTATAAATATAATTATAAAAATAGTATATTCTCATTTTATAGGATACGAAAAGTACAGAAATGTGTTAAAAAGAAAACAAAATAAATACTTGTTCTCCTATCAGTATATACTTTTAGTACTAGGGAGTATCTACTATTAAACAGGTCTAGAAATTTTCTTCCAATATTGTTTTGTGCATCTGTTTGTTCACACACACACACACACACACACACACACACACACAGTATATAGTACATAAAATGTTATATTCTGATTTTAAAACTACTTTCTTTTATTTTTAAATCTCTTTTTGGCCCATAATTTTGTAATTGCCCCCTAATATTCTATCTTTTGCAGCTTCAGTAACTTTTGCAACCACTTTCCTATTGCTAAGTATTTTGGCTTTTCTTTTGCTCATTAGAAATAAAATTGCAAGTCACTGACCAATTTAAGCTACGTTCTCCAAAAGAGAATTATTGGGTCAAAGCGTGCAAGTGCAAAAGTTCTTGAAGACTTTTTACCAATTTTGCATTCTTAATAGTTTAAAAGCTAAAGAAGAAAAAAAAAAACTAAAAGCTTTTATTTTTTCATAAGAAATTTAATCAATTATTTCCTTGCTATTTTCCTTATTATAAAATAGCACCTAACTGTTACGAAAGGTCAAACTTGAATATTTTTATATACACAAGTAGACACACATTATGAGGTTGTTTAAAATTAACAAATTATTTCTTTTAAATAAGAAATGCAAACAGCATTCGTGGTTCCCCCATCGTCTCACATGGGGCTTCAACTGGAGCCTCTGTGTACTGCTCTGCTGGCCATCCCTCCATCAGGAAGCCATACACTTTGAATCTGAGGGTCTTACATTCATTTATTTATGGTCTCAAACAAAGCGTTGGATGGGGCCATGGGAAAGGGGCTGGCCAAAACTCATGTGGGTATGAAACTTACAAAGTTCACTTCCTTCCTCAGCAGCAGAGCAGATGGTCTGGACTGCCACATATACACTTACACAGAACTACAGTGGAGAACAAAATATTTGCTTCTGTGATCATCATTAAGGTTGAGCAATATTCTGTAACTCTGATTTCCACAGTGTCTATCGACTGGCCCTGGGAAAAGCTGAAGCGACTAGACTTGCTCTGGCTTCTATTTCCCTTGCCTTATTCACAAAATAGATCTACAAAATTAAGCTGTAACCCACTGTGCTGTCATCATCTTTCAGACTCTGAGTATAGTCAATCTTAGTCCCAGCATGAGAATGCATGTAAAAGATGCCTATATGTTTCTATAAAATAGTGAATGATAAGGAGGAAAACAGGGTTATCAAAATAAGATATAACAGTTTACAAAGAAAGCAAGTAAAGATTAAAAATAAATGAGTCATAAACCAGAACCAACTGTAAATAGTTATCACCCCAGTTTTGTATTTTATTTACATTGATTTGCTGGTTATATTACTGTAATGAAATATTAAAATCACTAGACCTACAGTTCTATGAAAACAGCAGCTTTGCAAACTTTCATTTTCTATTTTTAATGACAGTTAATTCAACATTTCAAAGTACAGAAGCTAAATGAGGCAAAGAATGATAAATAATGCTGTACAATTGCTGAAATCTGATTACACTGAGATAAGAGCAACCCAAATTTTACTTGCACAAATTTGTACCTAAAGAAAGAGAGAGAGAGAAAGGGAAGAAAAACTTTAGCTAAATGAATACTTCCAGTTACTCCCGTAGATATAAAGAAGGAAACAAAGAAAATGCAAATGGTTGAGAATCCTATTTATACTTAGGGATGAAAATTAGCAAAAGGGGTCCATCCTGAAAAAAATAAAACAAAAATTGACTTCCATTTAAGAAGCTAATTTATGCACTCCTGAGTCCTCATACAAGTTAAGCAGCACAGAATATCACAGCAGGCGTAAAACAACAGATCTTGAATCCCGCTGTGTTTGTTCAAGGAGGCAAGTTAAGCTATTCCTAAAAGGAAACAAAACAGGCAGTTGGGCTATTAAACAGGGATCTTTCTGCCACACTGTGCAGCCTTGAATGCATCAATTGCTGTTCAAAACAGGATTAGAGACGTGGTTTTCTTTAACTATGGTTTTGAGAAAAATGTTTATGCTTGCTCAGAATTCTCAGGCTGATATTAATTAATATAGTGCCAGCGAGACAAAAAGCACCTTCAAAACCTCCAAGAAACGGTCAACGGTCTTTGACAAAACTCCAAAGTTGTGTGAAGGCAGCACAAAATGAAGACAAAGGAGTATCAGTATGTAGAAAAGTTAACCCACGTAAATTGCCCAAATCGGAATTCTCCAAAGAGCACTTTTGCCTTTAACGCTCCATTCTAGAGTGATTAAGTTAATCATACAGTGAACAACCGATATTTAGTTCCTACAGACAGATTCTACTTGAATGAATATGCGGCTTGAAAAATGGACAGTTTTTGCCACATATGACAATTGAATATGCATTTGCAAATGGCTTTGGATAATTCTGCTATGTTATCACAATAAAATGGGATATCCCAGATATTTTTGTAGAAGTCAAGATGTGCCATGTAAAGAAAAAAAAGCAAATTTTTCTCACATATGGACTTCTCTTTGTTGTTGAATTCAAGGACAGTCAATCCTCTGGAGAGAGTGGTTTGATTTCCACCAAAAAGAACAGAGATGTGATGGCTTGAAGGCTTCAGGTCTATATTGCTACATGGTTTTTACCCAAGACTTCAGGATGCTGCCTATGCATTTGGTGAAAATGTTTTAACATTGATCAGGCGTATCACCAGTTAGTAATACCTCAATGTTATATTAAAAGGTGAAATTTATTCTCTAAATTATCTTAGAGGTAATTAAGAATCACAGGAAAAATCATTTTTCCTGTTTTTTTTTTTTTTTTTTTTCAAACAATTGTTCGAGAAAATAGTCACAAAGGGCTAGGAGATAAGTTTTGTAAGGCCTTCACAATATTAGAATCGTGAAAACTGTAACTTTTAAACAACAACCATTAATTAGTGCTACACATAAGAGGGACACTTTTTAGTGGTATATATTTAGTTGATATACCATTTTTAGTTGTATGTCAGTGGAGAGATTAAAATAAGCATGTTTATAGAGACATAACTATTTAAAATATTTATAGAGAAAACAGTTGCAGATGATACGAACAGAGATTCCAACAAAAACAAAGCACAAATGCAGACACCATATGGTTCAATGTATGCACTCATGACCTCATGTGAAAAGCAGGCCAAAGATGTAACAGCTGGAGATGGCTCCCTTTTACCCCCAGAACAACAGACTCTTGGGTTTGGAAGGGGGTCATTATAACCATGTCCACGGATGGGTGAAATCTATGGGTAATGCCAAAATTGAGGAAGAAGTCTCTTAAAACAATTGTTGCTGGAAGGCTTTGTTTTGTTGGGGTAACTCCACGTAAAAGGAGCAGTCAGGTAACACAGAGTTTCTGATGAAGCAGGAGGAGCACCACATACCTTCTGGGCTCTGTTTTTCATCTCCTGATTATTCATTAAGCTTGAATCAGAACCACAAAACACTGCAGAGGTCCTGGACCACCACATCACATATGATTGTTCTTTTGATGTACTCTAGAGCATCAGGGGCTGGGACAAACAAATGGTCATAGGAACTCTAAATTTTGTGAGTGTCCAGCATATGTCAGGCTCCGTGCTAAGCGCAGGTAAGAGAAATAACTTTCATAACAAAACTGGAAAATTAGTCTTTCATTCTTGTTTAAAACAAACAAAAAAACAAACAAAAACAAAAACAAAAACAAAAACAAGAATCCTAAGGCTTAGAGAGGTTAAGTAATTTGCCTCAATGGTCACAAATGGATGAAAGCTAGAATGGAGTCCACCACATTCTTTTGTTGGTCAAGCGGCAAGACAAGGTATTCAAGGGGGAATTGATTAGCATAAGGACCTCATCCTATAGTAAAGGACTCCACAAATGTCACTGAGGTAACACTGGGGAGGGGAAGAGAAGGAGTGTGGCGGACAGAGATGCTCATATATCACCAGTCGAGACTGATGGCTCTGAGGGAAGATGCCTTTAACCTGCAGTGTGCCTCTCCTCAACTGCCTTCACCTTCCAGCCTAGACGCCTGAGGTTTATATTCAACCTCCATCTCCAAAGAGCTGAATTGCCCAGACACTACCCCAAAGAGTTCTGAAATCATTTCATGTAGACCTCTTAATGATTTTTTAAGGTAAGTACCTTCTCTATTTTAATAGAAAGCGGACAATTTGTAGCCATGGTAAGAATGGGAGGCAGAGCTATTTCTTGTTATATAGGATGGCAGAACAAGGCCCTTGGGTGGTCCAACATCTTTTGGAGACGGGAAGAGCCACTGCGGCATCTTCCTCAATTCTGAACTTTCTATCATCACAATAACACGCTTCACTTTGCAGGGCATGTGATGTGGGTCAATACATGATGACAGAGGAAAGAGTGCAGTGGGCTAAGTGCTATCAAAGAATCATATGTCCCAGCTATGTTTGTTTCTACCATATTCTGTGCTGGTTTGTTTTAAAATTAGTTTTAAAGTTCCATGGCTGACGGTACCTCAAATTCATGAGGAATCTTCGACAACAGAATTCTTTTATATATGGATCACTGGAAATTTGATGAATAGATGCCAGTAAGTTGAGGCCAGTCCATTGTCAGGCACTGATTTTGTTAATAAGTCTTTTTAGAAAGAAATTTCAAATGTGGGCAATTAAGAAAGCATGACCTATCAAAGATGCTGAGCCTTCCAGATAATCTGGAATTCTGACCATATATTTACCCTGGAAGCTATTGCTCTACTCAAATACTTTAACTTTCAATGAAGTGTTCAGTCCTTTTGTGATGGCACTAAAGTGTAATCAAACATTACCACAAGCCAAGTCACACACTAGCACGTCTTGCCTTGTTTAAATATCTTGAATATATTTGAGTAATTGTGTAATGATTTCTAGGCCTCTGGTTGTCCATATGGTCTGAACAGACTGTCTTTTGTAGAAAAGTTGTGCTCTCTCTCTCAAGGAGGAGAAACCAAATTATCTCTGCTCCAAACTGAGTTGGGGAAGTACTGCTTAAATTTCAGAGTGGCACCCTACCTCAACTCCTGAAACAAAATCAAGCTGCATCTGGCCCCCAGAAATCACTGTCTTCTGGAAATATTGCTCGTGTTTGTGAAATAGACAAGAACAATGCAGCAGGCATCACGTGACACATTTTCTGCCATAACTGTCCTTAGGATACAATGACATGCCATGGCGACGACACAGCAAAGCCAGAACTGCAACCATATGGAACCCTTCTGGACATTCTAGATGGTGGAACCAGATCATCTCAAACAAACAATGAAGACCAGTGAAAGGGTCTGGCCGTTGGCAAGAACTCTTCTCTAATGCTCTCTGGGTAGTATTGGTGATGAGGCAAGAGAAGGAGCTGTTGATTTTGCAATTCATGATCTTACAAGGGGAGTTTTCAGAGATTTGGCTAAACTTGGTCGGTGAACCGTACTAATTATTCACATTATCTGTCTTCCTAGGAAAGTATCCCAGGGAAGACCTGGAATGCTACATTTGAAGAATGTGCCAAACTTACTCTTGACCTATTATTTGAGAATTCTCAGCAAAATGATTGGGCATAGATTGGCTCCTGAACCCCTGGCCACTACAGGGTTTTTTGGTGGGACTAACTTGTCAGGAAGACAGTGGACAGCTGACTCTGTTAGCCCCTCTGCTCCTGTCCAACTGAAGTTGTAAGAGGAAAACCATTTCACTGGTCATGAACATTGCTGAGTGCACAAGACCATGAAGACATGCACAGTTCATGAGTACTGAGGATGACTGGAATGTGATGGAAAGAGTTTACCTTTTGTGCCTGAGGGAGCTGAAAAATAAGGGGAAAACAAAACAAAAAAAGAAAAAAACAATCATTATATAAGAAGTTAAGATTAACTGTAAAACTTCATTCAGCTGCCATTGGTGAATGGGAGGACCAAAATTGGGAGGAAAAAAGAAGAAAATAAAACTAAAACCAAGTCACTTCCTAAAATAAAACTTCAGTGCTGATTATTTCACCTGCTTTCTGAATCTGTACTATCAACAGATAAACTGTGAGCATGCGTTTTGGAAATCACTGTGCTCAGGCAGTCTGGTAACCTTCTGTGAAGCTGGACCTGAGGTTCTTCCGTCCAGCAGCCCAAAACACATACTTCCAAGACCCAATTCCTTTTTCTTGTATGCCAACAGTTCTCACTGGAGGAGGACTGTATGGAGACACTTGGGGTTGTTAAATCTGGGGAGAGGGGAGGGAGCAAGAACGATTGGTGTCTATTGGTTAGAGACCAGGAATGCTGCTAAATATCTTCAATGCATAGGACAGACCCTACAACAAAGAATTATCTGGTCCATATGTCGATTGTACCAAAGTTGAGAAACTCTGCTGTACATAAAGGTAAGACCATTAGAAGTAGATTATGCTTTTAAAGTCAATTTTCCTTTCTTTGTAGCACATTAACTGTTCTCTTTATTGCTGGTTAAGGAAGCATGCACAAGAATTTGTGCATTTGGAGTAAAGCTAATATCTGAAGAACAACAAAAAGGCAGTCAGTCAGTCCATAAAATAAAACATAATAGCTTTCTCAATGGCACAGGCAAGTAACTGAAGCTATAGATATGTGGAAGACAATGAACATTTATGAGATACATTTGTCTATTTTTCTACACTGAAACTATTAGGCTGTGGTTTAATGCCACAGTATTTGTGACTGCCATTATAGCATGCAGTATTTTAAAAAGCATTTTTCTAATCTAGAATGGAATTAATGTTATCCATGTATTAAGTGCCAAATCTAGGAATTACATCATTTTCAAGACATACGTCTTGTCATAGAGACTAATATTTATTGGGTGTGAACTTGTCATCAGGCACTTTGTTAAGCCCTTTATTTGTATTGCCAAACAAAATCCCAGCAGCCCAATACTGGGCATCCTTATTATCCCCATTTTATAGATAAAAAGTAAAATGGAAATTAGAGGTTAAGTAATTGTATAATATCTCATGGATAATAAATTGGAAAGCTGGGTTGCCTGACTTTAGAACATACAAATTCAACTCAATTCACATGTTAATAAAGGCCATGAACACTTGGAAATTGTGACTGCAGACTTCCTGTCTATCTAGCATTTATAACATCTGGAGTTTCAGATGCAAAACAACTAAACCAGACATCCTAGGGTCCCCATTTGAAGCTTCTGCCTTTCCCATTCTTTTTGCCCTTGGAAGAAAGCTCTCTCTTCATATGCACTAAGACCAGGGCTTTCTTAAACCCATCCTAAGACAGCCCCTGTGGATAGAGACCAGCAAAAGGAAGAAGTGATAAATCCACACCAACGAGATGTCTTAGATTTCAGAGACTTCTCCAGAATAGTCTGAAAAATTTCCATGATGGACAGACCCAAACCTCTTCAACACTCATTTTTTTTAAGCAATTTTATCTCAAAAGATCTCCCAATTTAAGAAGACAGGAATACAAGTATGTTTTTCTGATCTTTCCTCCTAGTAATGGCTGCCACTATTCAAAAAGGAAGTTCACGAGTTCCTCTAGAGCTTCTCAAGCATTCAGAAAAAATGCATCAAGAGGTGAGAAATTAAGCCTAAAATGAGGAATCACTTAAAGAAAGGTCTCTTAAATATTAAACATCTTTTCACAAAACGGAAAAGAAACCTTAGAGAAGCAAACATTAAGGGAATGATAAATGTATGTTTCCTTAGGAAAGCATTTGTGTTGAATCACAGCTTATGTCATATGAAATACATGGGGGGCCGTGAGAATTACTAATGTTTGATGAACTATAAAATAAATACCAAAGTTAAGTCCTGCACAAACTGCCAGACTTGACAGGTCTCTTTGAAAGGAGATCCGCCCTTTCTCTTTTTCTTTCTCTCTCTTCATGGAAGTTTTATCTTAGTTGTGCAGAAAACACCACTTTTTGACTCATCCATTTAAGCACATGAGAAGAAATCCTGGGAAGGAAAATGAGAGACTAGGGCCTTTGTGGTGATGTCCTTAGTTTAAGACTGCCCTCAAACTCTCCGCAAAACATATATCCTCCTCAAGAAATAACTCATGAGAACAAAGAGCAACTTTCCTATCGGAGCTTTTAAATACCATAAATTACAGCTTGCAATGCCTAAACAGGTTGGACCTCTGAGAAGGAGCCTCAGAATAGAACATAACAAATTTAGATCAGATCATCAGCAGTCACAGATGCTACTGCTTGGGGGTTGGCTCTCTTGAGAATACATCATTCACCCAGCATTCACAAATGGTTCACAGAGCCCTGAGCTGGGAGCCAGACCAGCCGGACATTGGGTCTACCTTGGCCTCTGGCTAGAGTCTTGAAGCCAATGCCTTCCAGTCTTTGGCCAGGGTGCTTGTTTGTAAAAAAGGATGCTGGAGGAAGGACTGGGGAATGAGCCAGATCTTGGATGGCCAATAGGTTTTACCTTGAGAGCCAAGTCTGACTGATTAGTAATGGCTGTCTGGAGGGCCATGTTGAGAAGGATTCTTAAGTTATGTCTGATTTTTGTTGGAAAGAATGTAATAACCAATTAGCAATGTCTGTTGTGGGCTAAAAAACAAGGAATAGCAAAACATATTCCTGGACACGATAATCTCTGAAGGTCTTACTAAACTTTTTCTTTGTAGTCCTGGGCACATCTATGATTTCTATGTAACTTATTTGTTTAACGTCTCTCTTCTGCTAGGTCACATGCTCCGTAAGAGCTTGAGAATATCTGCCCTGTATGTAAGTCTCTATGAAGTTCTCTAAGCTGTTCCTCTGGCTGGTGCTGACCTTATTAAAGAAGGTACCTTATTACCAGCGTATATCTAGGGCAAATGCCAGGAAAAGTGAACTGGGGTAACTGCCTTGAATCTACCGTACCCTGTCTATACACATACAATGTTGATAAACAAAGCTGATGGCTTTCAAGACAAAAATAAATATGTCTGCCAAAAGGACAGATAAGAAACTCAAATTCCCATATGCCTGGTACAGGTTTCTGTATACGTGCAGGTTGTTTCATTGACCCAAGGATGTACATAAAACTAGCCTGGGAACTTGCTATCATCACGTGGCCAGAGGTGAGGCATCTTCTCTTCTGCAAAGATCTTTTCTTCTTCAAGGCCACTTTGTCAGGCACTGCTAACCAGGTTTAACGTCTCTGGGTTTTCTTACTCACTACATAAAAGTCTGCACAGACAGCTTCTTCCAGGTTTCTTCCAGGACAAATGACCCCAGATTGGATGATTCTATATCCAACTGTACACATCCTCCAGTAAATTTTTTAAGCGGGAGAGTAAGGAAAGAAGGAAGTCGAGGTATGCTGTGCACTTGCACATAATAGAGAAAACTGGGTGCAGGAAGCATTCATGTGATACTTGATACTCGAACATGAAAAGGCTGAGAATTGTATTCAAGATAGAATGAAGGAGAAGGAATTAATGGAAATAAAGGGGGGCAGTAATAATAGAAACATTCGCTTTTTAGTGAACAATCTCAATGGACCAGGTACTTAACTAATTGCTTTACTATCTTGAGTAATGTTGGTACTCACAGTGGACTTCTGGTTTAGATATTAGCATTATCCTCACTTTGTAGATGAGAAAAAAGACAATACATTTGACCTTTGACCAACATGGATTTGAATTGTATAGGTCCACTTATATGTGGATGTTTTTAAATAAATACCGTAAATGTATTTTTTCTTCCTTATGATGTCAAAATAACATTTTTTTTCTAGCTTACGTTATTGTAAGAATATAATATATAACACAAATAGTGTACAAAACGTGTTACTTGATGGCTTATGTTACTGGTCGGTTAACAGTTGGTTAACAGTAGGCTATTAAGGAGAGTCAAAAGTTATATGCAAATTCTTGACTCTGTGTGGTATGGGGAGCAGGCGGTGGTGTCCTGGACCCACGAATTGTTCAAGAGTCAACTGTATTTAGAATAGCTAAGAACAATTTTACCCAACCAAGAAATGCTTGAGGGTCAAAGTCGAGTTTCTCTGTAGCCCCACCTCTGCTTTAACCATCAGGCTCAAGGTACTGTTTCTCACGCAGACCATGGGTGCGAACATCAACTTGTGCTCTTAAAGGATTTGGGGACCTCTCAGGTCATTCCATCTGGACATATCCCACATGAGGGAGTGGCAGTGAGAAATCCTGGTCCACCCTTTATGAGAGAGTCTGCATGGAGTACAGAGTCTCCAGCCTACCATGTTTCTCAGTATGTGATGTATGATGTACAGTATAGCCTAAATATCTACCATGCCCTCTCCTGTCACAGACATTGGTATTTATTCTTTCCTCCTCTTGGAATCCTCCGTCTATCCCTCCTCCCTTGCTGAGCAAACACCTTCAGTTCTCTGATCAGTTGTCACGGTCTTAGGAAAGCCTTGTCTGACTTCTTGTATCATATGCCTTCATCACATACCACATACCTCCAATTCATAGCATAGTTACTGCTGGTTGCAGTTAACTGCCATTCCACCCTGCTCTTTTTCTAATGGAAACCCAAATTTTAGCCAGGCTTAGCTAAATGACCCTATTAGTGCTTGGTATGACTAAGTGATCCAGTCATGTCCAATGAGACATCCATGGATGTGGCGTTTTCAAGTAGTGTCCTTAAAACGACTCCCTCCATCCTGATGCCAGGAAGGTAGATATGATGGCTGGTGCTCTAGTAGTTATTCTGGACTATGAAGTTATCTTGATGATGATAACCACACAACAGGATGTTAAGGTCAGTAGTTATGACAGGCAATTATAATAGCTAGCATATGCTATCCACCATTTCAAGTACTTTACCTATATTAATTTATTGAAAAACTCATAGAAACTTAATTAGAAAAGATTACCCTAATTTTGCAGATGACAAAACTATAGGGTCATACAGCCAGAGAGCAACAAAGAGGATTTGACAGGGAGACTAGTGAAAGGCTATTATATAATATAGATAAGAGGTGATGTAGAACTGGATCAAGGTACTGGTGGTGGAGGTGGCAGGCAGTGGTCTAACTCTAGATCTATTTGAGAACGATGGACTGGATGATAATATGAGAGAAGGAAACACATCAAAGGTGTGTCCAAGGTTTTTGGCCAAGGTCAATGCAAAAATGGAACAGCCATTCACTGAGAAGAGGAAGACTATGGGAGAAGCATATCTGAGGAAAAAATATCTACAGTTCTGTTTTGTCTAAAATTGAAATTTTAGGATATCTTCTAGACTTGCAGAGGTGTAGGGTAGGCAGGGTGTTCACTGCCACTATGCAGACAAGGTCACCTAGGGAGTGGAGTGAGGGCAGGAAGAAGAGAACTCTCCTAAGAGGACTGAACTGTAGGGTGTTCTACCAGTTCAAGGCCTGCGAACTGAAGTGGGCCAGCAGGGGAGCTGTGAGGCACCGCAAGTGAGCAGAAGGAGATCCAAGTGAACTCTGAGTCCCTGAGGCCAAATAAAGGTATCTCAGAATGAGACAGTGCCTCCACTGAGGGAAGGAAGTGTCTTTGCTTTAACTTTCCTCATTTGCTTCATTTCTATCTCAGCGTTCCCCACAGAGTCATGGGGGCAACTAAAGGGACACATCCATTGCTCTTGATCAACAAACTTTTGAAATTGAGCAGACTCCTTTTTCAAAAATAAAACTCCAATTAAAAATCTATTGATCAAAACAACACATTGTACTATAAAATATGTAAAGACCAAATGGGAAACAAAGTATTTTCCTGCCAACTGTGTAAAAAGAAAAGAAAAGAAAAAAAAAAAGCCTGGCCTACATATGTTTATTCCATTTGTAAAACTGGCCCTTTGCCTCAGACCTTATGAATGAGCGATAGATCCCTAGTTGCTGCAAAGGTTCCTTGTATTTATTTTTTTTCTGTGTATGTTTGCATTTATAATTTTCCATTCTATTCATTAACCAATGTGGATAAAGATCCCTACTCTTCTATATATCAGAGGAAATTCTGTTAATTTGTTCAAACTCCAAAACCTATGCCAAGGAGGGGAAGATCTTGGACAAGCTAAGATTTGGCAGTATAGGTTCTGTCCCACATCCATCCACTCTGCCACCTCACGGCAAGCCACTATTGTTGCTCATCTGTCTCCTCACTTTCATTCCTCCCCCTCAATCCTTTATCTACACTTTATCCTGGATGATCTAACACTATAATCCTGGTACTTTGTCAGCCCTGTTGTCCAAGCTTCGCTTGCTTGCCTCAAAGCCTTTGAGTAGCTTTCTCTGATGGGCTGATGCTCTGCCCTCTGCCCATGTCAATTCTCTGACATTTCCCTCAACTCCGACCTCACTGATTTGGACCCATCTGTCAGATTTCAGCTCTGACAGGAGTCCCATCTTAACCCTAAATGTCTTTCTATGACAGCATCTTATTTATTCTTATCTTAGCATTTATTGCATTTTGTAAACTTATTTACTTTTTTATTATCTCTCCACCTAAGAACTTAAAATCTATCCCAGGGATATAACTATTTTTTGTCATTGTTTTTTCATCAGGAACTAGACCTGTACTGAGCCTGGCTCTTTGTAAGAGTTTAATACGTATTTGTCAAAGGAGTAGGAGAAAGAAAAAAGAAAAGGAAATGAAAGGGAGAAGAGAGGAAGAAAAGAAAGCAAAGAAAAAGAAGGAAGAAAGGAAAAAAGAGGGAGAAAGGAAAGAAGAAAGGCAAAGGAAGAAAGGAAAAAGGAAAGGAAGCAGGAATGAAGCAAGGAGGAAGGGCCTTGGAGCTTGGTGGATCAGGTTTCAAATCCTACATCTACCACTTACTAGCTGTGAGAACTTGGAAAACAGTAAATCATTTCTGAATTTCTCATCAGTAAGACTATAGTAATAACACCATTTCATGGGAGTAATGCGAGGATTAATGAGATAAATACATGTTGAGAGCCTACTAAAGCCACTGGCAAATAGTGGTTGTTGATTTGACCTGACCTTGTAACTTCTAGAGTTTTCAGGGTTGGCCCCAATGTTACGGTGTGAGAGAGTTTATACTAATAACCAACTACTTCATGGTCCAGAGATGAGTCCATGGGCCTAGGATCACAACCCCCCTCAATGAGCCATCACTTTTTCATAGTGGCTTATGTGAAGAGGTGTTAAGGACTGAAGAAAGTGCATTAGGCAGTGTGCGATTCTTACATGGACATGTGTCTCTTTGCTCTCATCATCAATCCCTTTCTTTCATAGTAGTCCCCATGCTCTGGGTAAGGCTTCTCTGCCCCAAGCCCCATAATGTAGACAGTGCCCAAACCTAAGTCAACTCACTCATCACTTTTTCCTGGCCATAGCAAATAGCTCAGAGTGGACATGTGACTTAATCTAATCTAATAAGGACTTCTATAGAAGTATCTAAAAATTACATCTCTCTCCCCCTTTCTCTCCTCTTCTCTTTTCTCTCTCAGCTAGAGTCTGCACTGCCAGGGATGCGTTATCAAATGCAGGCTGAGAGTGAAGCCAACACCATGGAAGGCAGGACAGTGAGATGGATAGAACTCAGCACCAATGATGTCATTTGAGCCCCATGTTCATCCATGGGCCATAGCTTCTTGTAGCTTCCAGCTTAGTATGAGCCCCGGGGGCATCCTAAATAAATTGAGTTTTTCTCATAAGTCCCACAGATTTCTGCAGCTGGCTATCTCTAGGTACATGCCATGGCTGCTCACAAATAAATTTTCCTTGTACACATCAAAGGATTCGTGGAAATATTTCCATACTGTTTGCTCAGCTTCGAAACACTCAGGCATAATTTCCTCAAAAGATTTCCAATGTAATATGTGAGATTTCCTCACAAACACACAGGATATCATATTTCTCAAAGTCTGGAAGCTATTTTAGTTTTTATGATAATGTCAGATAAGTCAGGAGACAAAAAGGGTATCTCTTTGTGTCATTCTCTTTCTCCTTAGAATCTCCTTCTCCCTTGGCCTTCACAGGAGTGTCAGTCTACTTTCTTTATTCCATATTCCTCTATTCCTCCTCAAATGTGGCCACCCTGCTGCTCATTCTATGATCTCTAACCGAGGCTACTGCCCCAAGTCTCAGGGCTTCAATTAATCCCTTATCATGGTGTGGTGAGGAAGGAAGAATGAAAGTAGTGGTGGTAGAGATAGACAACCTCGCAGAGTGGAAGATGAGAACAAAAACAGGGTCAGTAAAAGAAAAAATATATAACTGACTTATCTACTTTAAAATTATTCAGTTCCCCTTTGGAATTTTTGCTTCAGATCCCATAAGTCCTTTGAAACTTCTTTTGTTAGAAAGACTCAGAGAGAGAATAGAATCTATGTATTCCAAATTATCTTGCTTTTTTCAGTTTGGGTGTTATCTTACCTGATCATATACAATTTATTAGTGATTTCTCAACACCTAGTTTTGGGTACAGATACAACTTTAATTTATTTTTCCAACAGTATATTTAAAAGCAAGAAAAATATGGACAGAAAGACCCTTCTTTGTAACACACATACTTTTTTAAAGTGTTTCTTAAAAAAAGAAAAAAAAAGATCTCACAAGTCATCCATGTTCCTTGGAGAAAATCATATGTCAAAGACAGGCAAAAGGAGACATTTAAAGCCACCTTTGATTCTAATATCCATTGGTGAGATCTCAGTTAATATCGTATTAAATGACTACACACAACATTCAATTATTTGAATATGTAAATATTACTTATTGAATTCCTTATTATTAGCTATCTAAGTTGTATTCACTTTGTCACTAACATAAATGGCACTGTAACAAACATCTTCATATTGTAAATATCCTCATAGTAAACATTCTTGTAGTGAAATTGTTGTACACGTTCTCAACTTTTCAAGAACAAGTTAATACACAATGAACAAGTTAAAGTTCATTGTGTATTTTAACCAAATGCTCTCAAGAAAAGTTGTCCTGACTTACACTCTAACCAGGATTCTCTCTTTCTAATGTTCATTTCCCTAATGTTCAACCCTAAGACAACATTATATATTATCATCTCAAAAAATCTTCCAGTAATTTAAAAAAGTATATTATATAGATGGACCTTTTCCATGGTCCAAATAAGTTAGAGACACAGAGACTATTCAAATTCAAAATTCCTCAATGGTCAAAGGGCTAGCTCTATTGCAGGTTTCCAGAAAATACTGCACTGCCCACTGCAGACTAGCATCCTGATGCTATTTAGGAGAAGAGAAGTGGACTGATAAGTAAAGATTAGATTTTTCAAAACTTAACTTTAAATGAAAAAAATCTGATGTTTTTGTTGAGTAGAGCCATGCCTAGATGAAAGGCAAGCCTGCATAAATTGTTCACTTGATGGCAGACATTTTTTGAGACGCTGGAAAATGTGGATTATTAATGGGCAGACCAGAACAATTCTCACATTACATATAGCTAAGGACTATCAGCTGGGGGAAAACCCCAGACATTTTGCTCATTATAATGTTCTGAAAATTCTCACAATAAGAAGTCATTTCTCATCAGGCTTGAACTCTGCATTGTATTGTAAAAATAAGTTTCCAATTAAAATTCTCATTCTTCAGCCTTATTTTGGGTGGTCATCTTGCTGAAAAATTATCTGGAGTTCTGGCAACATTGAGAAGCCCATGGCCCTGCCAGTTCCCTGTGAGAACACAGGTTGGTAGAATCAAAGAAAACCTGGCCAAGTCCAGATAAAACCACCACCATGATGTGTTTGTATTTCCTGCTTGGAAACCACACTGATCCACATGGCGGTCCAGGGATCAGTTTAGATTAAGGAGAACCTGATAGGGAAGGAAGTTCTTTTCTGCAGGATTCATTTTGGAAATATCTTAACAGGATGCAAACCCACTCAGACCTTCTCCTGAACTCCCACCCTACCAGTGTCACTTTTCAACATTGTGACTACTTCCAGTTGGATGCTTTAAGCTTCTGGTTTTAATTAAAACTTAATTTGCAAAAATGTTTCATAATTTATGCATGTCATGTAATTCCTCTGAGACTATGAACTTGTAGCCAACTCAGGGCCATAAAAGGAGACATTGTACCGAGAAGGTTGGGGGAGAAAAGGGAGGTAGGAAGAGAAGTACCAACAGGGATGCAACAGAGGAAGGTACAGATACTTTCTGTCAGCCTCCCACCACCTGAATCTGCAACCACCTGGGAGAGACATGAGCCTTGATATCTGAGTGTGGAGAGCACATATGACGACATTGCATAGACTCAGAACGAGAAGAATCAGCAATGACCGGAATGGTCCTCTAAAGAAAGCTTTTCCAGGGAAGATGGTTTAGCCAAAGAACTCAAAACCCTTCAAAATAGATGAATAGGTTCCTACCATCCCCATGAAAAGACGCATAAAAAACCCTTAGAGGAGGGACAGGGATAGGTGGGAACTCTCTCTGTAGATAGAAGCACTGGTGGGCACAATTGTCTCTTTCTTTTGTTGAGCTCTCCTTCCACTTGACTGGCCAAGCATAGGCAGCACCAAATCTGCCCCTCTCCATTAACCTGGTTAACACCATTTGCCCTGCTCTGCCATTCCTCTTGAGATCCAGCTCCACCCAATCCACTTGCCCAGGCTGGAGCCTCTCCCAAGTGACTCCAGACCCATCACACATAGCAGACAGCCATGGTTCCCATTGCAGGTTTTCCCATTTGGCCCCAAGCTTGGCATAAGCAGTCACTAGCCTTGGCTCACATTGCAGTCCCAAACTCAGCATAAGCAGCAGTGAGCCTTCGCTAACATTGTAGCTCCTATCAAGTGACCCCAAGCCTAGCATAAAGGGCAGACTTCCTCGGCTTACACTGTAGCCTTTCCAAAGTAGCCCCAAACTTGACACAAGTGATGGCCAGCATCAGCCCATATCACAGCCCCTTCCGAGAGGCTCAAGACCTAACATCTGGCAACCAGCCTTGACCCACACCAGAAGCCCACCCAAGAAGTTCCACAACCAACACACCATGCAGGCAATCTCAGTGGCATCAGATCTCCTCTAAAGCAGCTCCTACTCCACGGGGAAAACTTCTACACACCAGATTGTCTAAAGTAGGCACAGCAGGTCCTTGCAACCAGCCGACCTGAGGGTCAATCCCAACCACTGTGATTGCAGTGGGTACATCCACAGTAATTGTAGCTCTACTACAACAGGAGGACACACACAATCCACACAGGGGATACCCCTGGAGCACCTGGTTCTGGTGGGTAGAGAAGATTGTGCCACTGGGAGCAACAAGGTGCCTCCTATGAAAGGCCATATTTTAAAGACTTGGAGACATAACAGATCTACCTAACATATAAAAACAGAGACAGCCAAAATGAGAAGAGAAAGGAATATGTTCCAAACGAAAGGTCAGGACAAAACCCCAGAAAAAGAACTAAACAAAATGGAGACAATCAATCTACCAGATAAAGAGTTCAAAGCAATGGTTATAAAAGTGTTCAATGAACTCAGGAGAATTTAGTGAGAGCTTCAACAAAAATACAGAAAATATACAAAAGAACCAATTAGAAGTGAAGAATACAATAACTAAAATGAAAATGCATTAGAGAAAATCAACAGCAGATTAAATGATGCAGAAGAATGGTTTAGCAATCTGGAAGACAGGGTAGTAGAAATCTCCCAATCGGAACAGTAAAAAGAAAGAGAATTTTAAAACATGAGGATAGTCTAA
>NW_011889118.1:83964-85415 GCF_000151845.1 Pteropus vampyrus
TTACTTTAAATGTAAATGGACTAAATACTACAATCAAAAGACATAAGATGACTGGATGCATAAGAAAACAAGACTCATGCACATGCTGTCTACAAGAGACTCATTTCTGACTGAAAGACACAGAGACTGAAAGGAAAGGTATGAGAAAAGATATTTCATGCGAATGAAAACAAAAAGAAAGCTGGGATATAAATACTTATATCAGAAAAAACAGACTTTAAAACAAAGACTGGAATAAGACACAAAGAAGGACATTATGTAATGATTAAAGGAATCGATCTAAGAAGAGGATATAACATTAGTAAACATCTACACACCCAACATAGCAGTATCTAAATACATAAAGCAAACATTAACAGACATAAAGGGAGAGATTGATAGTACAAACAATAGCAGCGGACTTTAATATCCCACTTACATCAATGAATAGAACATCCAGACAGAAAATGAGCAGGGAAACAGTGATCTTAAGGAACACATTAGATAAGATGAACTTAATAGGTACTTTTAAAACATTCCAACCAAAAACAAAATATACATTCGTATCAAGTGCACATGGAACATTCTCTCTGATAGACCACAAGTTAGGCCACAAAACAAGTCTTAATAAACAATCTAACCTTATGCCTAAGGACAACAGAAAAAGAAGAACAAACAAAGCTCTAAATTAGTAGAAAGAGGGAAATAATAGAGATCATAGTGAAAAAAATATTACATAGAGACTAAAAAGCAATAGAAAAGATTAATGACACTAAGAGCTGGTTCTATGAAAAGGTAAACAAAACTGATAAACCTATAGCCAAGAGGGAAAAAAGAGAACCCAGGTAAACATAATCAGAAGTGAAAGAGAAATAACAATCGACACCACAGAAATGTAAAGAATCATAAGTGAATACTACAAACAATTATATGCCAACAAACTAGACAACCTAGGAGAAGTGGATAAATTCTTAAAAACACACAATCTTCCTAGACTGAATCGGGAAGAAAAAGAAATCTAAATAACCAATCACTAGTAACAAAATTAAATCAGTAATTTAAAAACTCCCAACAAACAAACGTCCAGGACCAGAAACCTTCAAAGGTGAATTCTACCAAACATTTTAAAAAGAATTAATATTATTCCAAAAAAAACTATTCCCAAAAATTGAAAAGGAATGAATAATTCTAAATTCATTCTATGAAGTCAGCATTACCCTCACATCAAAACCAGACAAGAATACTAGAGAAAAAGAAAATTACAGATCAATATCCCTGACGAACATAGGTGCAAAAATTCTCAACAAAATATTAGCAAACTGAATTTAACTGTGCATGAAAAGGATCATACACCATGAACAAGCAGGATTTATTTCAAGCATGCAAGCATGGTTTAAGATGTGCAAATCAATAAACGTGATATACCACATTAACAAAACAAAGAATAAAAATCGAACAGTCACCTTTATAGA
>NW_011889118.1:85465-85847 GCF_000151845.1 Pteropus vampyrus
AGCATGCAAGCATGGTTTAAGATGTGCAAATCAATAAACGTGATATACCACATTAACAAAACAAAGAATAAAAATCGAACAGTCACCTTTATAGAAAGAGAAAGAGCATCTGACAAAATACAACATCATTTATGATAAAACCTCTCAAGAAAGTGGGAATAGAGAGAAATTAAGTCAACATAAAGGGCACATGTGACAAACCCAGAGGTGGCATCATACTAAATGGTGAAAAGCTAAAAGCTTTTCAGGATTAAGACTTGAATTAAGACAAGGATAAGGATGACCACTCTCACCACTTTTGTCCAACACAGAATGGGAAGTTTTGGCCACAACAATCAGACAAAAAAAGAGAAAGAAAAGAAAGAAAAGAAAGGAAAGAAAG
>NW_011889118.1:86981-93417 GCF_000151845.1 Pteropus vampyrus
AAGGAAGGAAAGAAGGAAGGAAGGAAGGAAGGAGGGAAGGAGGGAAAGAAGGAAGGAAGGAAGGACCTAAATTGGAAATAAAGAGGTAAAACTGTCACTATTTGCAGACTACAAGATACTATATATGGAAATACCTAAAGACTCCACCAAAAAAATATTAGAACTAATAAATGAATTCAATAAAGTTATTGTATTCAAAATTAATATATAAAAATCAGTGGTGTTCCTATACATTAATAATGAATTATTAGAGAAATTTAGTAAACTATTCCATTTATAATTATATCAAAAAAAAACTACCTAAGAATAAATTTAACCAAAGAAATAAAAGACTTGTACGCTGAAAACTATATAACACACTGATGAAAGAAACTGAAGAAGACACAAATAAATGAAAGGATTTAGTATGCTCATGGATTATAAAAAATATCATTGAAGTCTATACTATCCAAAGAAATCTACAGATTCAGTGCAATCTCTATCAAAATACCAATGACATTTTTCACTGAACCAGAACATATAACTAAAATTTATATGGAACCACAAAATACTCCAAATAACCAAAACATTTTTCATAAAGAAGAACAAACCTGAAGGTATCACACTCCCTGATTTCAAACTATACTACAAAGCTATAGTAATCCAAACAGTATGGTATTGGCACAAAAACAGACACAGATCAATGGAACAGATTAGAAAGCCCAGAAATTATTCCACACTTACACAGTCAATTAATCTATGACATAGGAGGCAGGAATATATAATAGAGAAAGACAATCTCTTTAATCAATAGTGTTGGGGAAAATGAACAGATATGCAAAAAATAAAGCAGGATCACTTTCTTAAACCATATATAAAAAGCTCAAAATGAAACCATTAAACTGCAAGAAGAAAAGAAGCAGTTAACTCTTTGACATCGGTCTTAGGAATATTTTTCTAGATGTGTCTCCTCAGGCAAAAATAACAAAAGAAAAAATAAACAAATGGGACTATATCAACCTAAAGAGCATTTGCACAGCAAAAGTAAACCATCAACAAAACAAACAGACATCCTACTAAAGAGGAGAAAAGATTTGAAAGTTATATATTCCATAAGGGTTTAATATCTAAACTATATAAAGAACTCATACAACTAAAACAAACAAACAAACAAAACAAATTAAAAAAGGGCAGAGGACCTGAATAGACATTTATCCAAAGACATATGAGAAGATACTCAGCATCACTAATCATCAGAGAAATGCAAATCAAAATCACAATGAGATATCACCTCATACCTGTCATAAAAGCTATTATCAAAAAGTTAACAAACAACAAGTATTGGTGAGACTGTGGAGAAAAAGGGAATTCTTTTCATGTACTGCTGGTGGGATTGTAAATTGGTGCAGCCGCTATGGAAAACACTATGGAGGTTCCTCAGAAAATCAAAAATAGAACTACCATATGACCCAACCTTTGCACTTCTGGGTATTTACTCGAAGACAACAAAAACACCTGTTTCAAAAGAAATAGGCACCCTTGTGTTGATTATTGTATTATAACCAATAGCCAAGATATGGAAACAACCCAGGTGTCCATCAACAGATGAACAGATACACACACACACACACACACACACACACACACACACACACACACACACACACACACACACACTGGAATATTACCCAGCTATAAAATAGAATGAAATCCTGCTATATCCGATAACATGTATGAACTGAGAGCATACTGTGCTAAGTGAAATAAGTCAGAGAAAGAAAGAAAAATATCATATGATTTCACTTATATGTGGATTCTAAATAAAACAAATGAACAAATAATACAAACAGAAACAGACTCAGATACAGAGAACAAACGGATGGTCACCAGAGGAAAGGGGGATGGGGGAATGGGTGAAAAAGGTGCAGGAGAATAAGAAGTATAAACCTCCAGTTAAAAAAAATAAGTCATGGGTATGTAATGTACAGCATAAAAAAATCGTCAATATTATCTTAATAACTTTGTATGGTGACAGATGGTTACTAGACTTATTGTGGTGATCACATGGTAAGGAATATAAATGTTGAATCACTATGTTGTACACCTGAAACTAATATAATATTGTATGTCAACTTTACTTTAATAAAAAAAAAAAAAAAACCTCAGAGGAAAATTAATGAAAACTCAAGAGTCTGCAATGAAACCATTACTTCACTCAACAGATGTCTTCAAGAGAGAATTTTCAGGGATCTGCCAAACTGTTGAACCACAAAGAAATCTGTGTAGCAACTTAACTACAAATATTGGGCACCCAAGAAAGATGACCAGAAAGAACCACCCCTCAACATACATCCTTTGTTCATTGTAAAGTAAATGAATCTCCAGTCACCCTTCATATCTGCAGTGAAAAGGACATATAGATTATGTGACATAAAGAAAATCAAAAGGTCCAGAAATGAAAGTAAACACAGATTTTGCACACTCACAAGGAATGGGCCACAATGTTAATGCTATGTATTTAGTGGCCAAGCTGATGTTGCACATTTTACTGATAGATATTCTCTCTCTCTCTCTCTCTCATTCTATCTCTTTCTCTATTTCAATTCAAAGGTTAATTTGGTCTTTCCATCTTCCATCTCTTATGAAAAACTTAATAATCTATTAAGTAAAAGCAAAAGACTAGTTCTTTCATCCATTAAGCCTGTATCTCCAAGAGTGAACACATTATATAGATAATCAATGGTAAAGGTGTGACATGTGGATGACAGACAATCCTCTGTATATATTCTCAATTAGGGGATCCTTCAGGAAATTCTCAGCTCTATGATTCTAGTCTGTGAAAAGTCCACGATTCTAGTCTATGAGAAATTCTTTTCTATGAAAACTCTATGAACATTTCCTTCTCTTACATACTGTTTTCACCTTGGCCCATCAGTGAATATATTTTAGATTTACCTGAACAGAGAAAAAGCTTCCAAAGCCATGAGCTGAATGATATTAGTTCTCTTTTTGCATTGACACACTGCTCAAGTCAAGACTGGATCCTATTTACTAACAATGAGAGCTTGTACATGCTGAGTGCTTACTGTAAGCCAGGCCAGGATCTAAAAGAAATTCTTATGACAACTCTAGGGGTCAACTATAATCATCTACATTATAAAAATGGAAAAACGGAGACTGACTCCAAACCGTTTTCTGACGCAACAGGACAAACAAGTAAAATAGTTCAATTGGTCTTTTATTAAGAATTTACAATAATGTATTCATAGATAATGAATGTACTTCATTCATTATCTATGAATACATTATTCTAAATTCATTTCAAAAATAAAAATGAAATGATACGCTTGCCAGAAGAGTAGGAGAGGGCTTTGTCCTCCACTTAAGTGTATTGACAGACTTCCATACTACTTCAGACTTATTTTGGTCACGTCTAGAAATGAGGAAGTATATTAATAAGCTGGGACTGCTGATCTCTCAAACTACATTTTATGCCCCAACCCCAAAATGTGGGGTTTGGCAATCTTGAAAAACATTATGCCAAACACATGTTCCTATAATTTTCAGGTCCATGTGTATTTCCATTGGAATTTTTCTTATGGTCTTGATTAACTTACAATTAAATCATAAAACAGAGTAACTCTTATCGAATATCTTTATTTTCTAGTGCTTTTCTTTTTTTTTTTTTTGCCATTTTACATGACTTTTTTTCTCTTAGTTAAGAAAGTCAGGTCTTGAGGGGAAAAATAAATGGCGTAGATGATAGAGGCTCTGTTCATCCCTCTAGCGACCAAATCAGAGTTGTGACAGAAACAAGGAGCAGCAGCAAAGAAAAATCTCCTGGGATCTAGATGAACAAGCCATACAGCTAGGGAGAAATCCAAGAAAGCACCCTGCAACGGCAGAAGGTAGAACGGGGTGAGGAAGCAGGACGACCCGGTCCCAAGAGGCTGAGTGAGACAGAGGCTGCAGCAGCAGCAGAAGTCTCTTAAAGGGGCCATGTCTGTGAGCGGATTTTTGTGGTGACGGACCTGCTCGCTCTGAGCGCCAGTGCCCGTTGGGCTGCGCGCAGAAGGCATGAGGGACTTACAGGGAGATATTGTCAGAGTGAGGGTCAAAGTGAGACTCACACAGTACAGAAGTGCCGGAGGTATCCATTGTTCCCTGTTGAGCCCTCCCCCATCCCAGTGCGTAGACACAGTGCCACCATAGCCCTGAAGTCATCAAATTGGATAACAGAGGTCACCCCGCCTCCCGCAACCCGGGCCCCACCCAAGCCACATCCTGGGGTATCCTCAGCGAGTCAGATGTGCCTTGCTGAGCAGCACCTAGACTCACACTAGAGGCAGCTGGCCTTGGTTTCGGGTGTGGACTTTTGAGGCAACTATAAGCACAGCATCTGTGGATTGCTTGCTGAATCTTAACAGGTGGCCACGGAGGGGTAGAGGCTTGGGCTAAATTTGGCCTGCAGCTGAACCCCTCTCAGGACGGTGCCACTGGACACTTACTTCACAAATCTACACTAATAACACCAGGAGACTTAGGAGCTTTGCTTAGTCCATAGAAACAGACAAGGAAAGGCAGCCAAAATGGGAAGACAAAGAAGTAGAAACCATATGATAGAACAGAAGAGAGATCCAGATATAATGGAGTCAAGTAATCTAACAGATGCAGAGTTTAAAACAGTGGTTGTAAAGATGCTCAAAGAACTTTTGGGAAATGTAGAGAACTCCAACAAAGAGATAAAAATGGAGATGGAGATTATAAGAGGGGACCAGTCTGAAATGGAGAACACATTATCTGAGATGAGAAGTATATTAAATCGAATAAACAAAGGAATAAACAAAGTGAATAAAGCAGAGGATCACATGCCCTATCTAGATGACAGGAAAGCCAATCAGGACACTGAAACAGAATGGCAAGAAAAAAGAGGCCAAAACTATAAAGATGATTTAAGGAGGATATGGGACACTATTAAGGCTCCAAATATTCATCTGATCGGCGTAAGTGAAGAAAATCAAGATGTTGAACAGCTGTTTGAAGAAATAATTATGGAAAACTTCACAAACCTGGTGAAAGAAATGGACATAAAACCCTAGGAAGCTCAGAGAATTCCAAAAGTCAGGGATCCAAAGAGGCCCACACTAAGACACATCATAATTAAAATGCCAAAGGTTAAATACAAAGAAAAAATTTTAAAAGCAGCAAGAGAAAAACAAATAATTACATATAAAGGAACACCCATATGACTGGCAGCTGATTTCTCAAGAGAAACTATGCAGGACAGAAGGGCTTGGCAAAAAATATTCAACAGGATGAAGACCCAGGATATACAACCAAGAATAATTCATTCAGCAAAGCTTTCATTTAGAGTTGAAGGGCAGATAAAGAGCTTCCCAGACAAAAATAAGCTAAAGGAATTTATCACCACCAAACCAGAATTACAAGAAATGTTGGAGGGACTTCTTTAAGAAGAAAACACATGTATCAAAAACAGAAATAAAGAATGGTAACAACTACATTCCTATCAGTAAGTATCTCAAATGGAAAATAATTAAGTGCTCCTACCAAGGGATGAAGTGGCTAAAAGGATAAGAAAACAAGACCCCTAAATATGAAAAGGAAGGGAACTGAAAAAGATATTGCCGTGATGAACCTAGAAGGTATTTAAGTCAGAGAAAGATAAACACTATATGATTTCACTTATATGTGAAATTTAAGGAATAAATAGAACAAACTAATCAAAAACAGATTCACAAATATAGTGGACAGACAGAGGGGAGGAGGGTTTGGAGGGCTGGGTGAATGGAGTGAAGGGTTAAAGAAGTACAAATTAGTAGCTAATGGATGGTCACAGGGATGGGAAGCACGGCATAAGGAATACAATTAGCATTAATACATTGGCTAGGTGGAGGGTCAGGGGAAGGAGGGAGCAATTGGAGGGATAATTTTACTAACTTTATAGATAACTAACCAATGTACTTATACTTGAAACCAATTAAAATTAAAAAAAAAATTTAAATCAGAAGAAACAAATGAAAAAAAAAAGAAAAAGAAAGAAAATCGGGTCTTATCAGTGACACTTGGGCTCAAATCTCAGAGGCCAATATACTTCTAAAGTTCACACTTTAGGGGAATCCAAATGCCAAGACCTGAGCTACAAATGCTGTCATTTATACCAAATACATAAGCTAGGTAACATGATTAAAGAAGTTTTTAAAAAGCATAAAAAGAAGGGCTATCAGACAATTAAACTGATGCAGTATAGAATCATATTTAAAAAAATTATTTCAATGACATATCCAATAAATTATCATCATCTTACAAAGTCTTTTAAGAAGATAAGCATTATTCTCTGGTACAATTAATTCAAACCCTATGTATTTTTAAATCTTGAATATAAATGAACAAATGAAAAAATTAAATAATCTCAAAGATAAAATAAACTAATCACCAT
>NW_011889118.1:93467-104837 GCF_000151845.1 Pteropus vampyrus
ACTTGGGCTCAAATCTCAGAGGCCAATATACTTCTAAAGTTCACACTTTAGGGGAATCCAAATGCCAAGACCTGAGCTACAAATGCTGTCATTTATACCAAATACATAAGCTAGGTAACATGATTAAAGAAGTTTTTAAAAAGCATAAAAAGAAGGGCTATCAGACAATTAAACTGATGCAGTATAGAATCATATTTAAAAAAATTATTTCAATGACATATCCAATAAATTATCATCATCTTACAAAGTCTTTTAAGAAGATAAGCATTATTCTCTGGTACAATTAATTCAAACCCTATGTATTTTTAAATCTTGAATATAAATGAACAAATGAAAAAATTAAATAATCTCAAAGATAAAATAAACTAATCACCATCATCATCTTTTACTTTAAATTTTTTGTGTGGTCATAATGGAATAACTATAATTAGGCTAGCCTTCCTGACACAAACAACTAGATAACTGGACACAACACACACTAAAAAGTGTCCTTCAATATTGGTCAACAATCAAGAACAGACTTTGCTTCTTGTAAAAAGGCAAAAATGTGAGGTTAGACTCATGAACATTCCAATATCCGATCTGGAGGTGTTTATAAGACCCAGAGCAGGGTAGGTGAGCCCTAGCAGATCCTGGTACTTATGCGGAACTAAGGAGGAATGAATCAGAGTTGAAGGCTGAAGTGGCTGTAATTTGTACTGTAGAACACCAGAGAGAGAAAGCTATACAGAGAAAGAGCTTCGTAAGAGGAAAAACAGTCAATTGGTAGAAATATACCCAGGAATGATGTTATTGGAAAACATGGACTTTAAATCAGCCATTGCAAATATAATCAAGAATATAAGGGAAAACAACACTATGAAGGGAGACATGAAAACTAAAAACAATGCCCCAAACTAGTAAAAATAAAAACCAAATAGGACTCTTAGATTTGAAGTATAATACTTAAAATAAAAATTAAAAAGCCACTGGATGGGCTTAAAAACAAATTAGATATTTCAGAGGAAAAGATCAGAGATCCTGAAGACACAGCAATAAAAATTCATTGAAATTGAAACAGAGAGAAAAAAGGTTGAAGAAAAACTTCAGGAACTAGTAGGAAAATATCAAGCAGATAAATATATGTGCAATTGAAATTCCTGAATGTGTGAAGTGGGGGAGAGACAGAAAAATAATTGAAGAAATATGGCTATATATCTCAAATTTGATAAAATTTATAAACATCAATTCTAGAAGCTTAATGAATTTCAAGCCAAATAAACACACACAAAAACAATACCAAGACACATTATAATAAAATTTCTGAAAACCAATCATAACAAAATCTTAAAAGCAAACAAAATTTAGGTACAGGAGATCAAAGGTAATTATCACTGACTTCTCATCAGAAAAAATGCAAACCAAATGATAACAGAACATTTGCTTTAAAGTATTGTAAGCAAAACAATGTAAACTTAGAATTCTATATCCAGTGAAAATATCCCACCAAAAGATGGCGAAATAAAATGTTTTGAGACAAAAGAAAAGCATTGTGAGAGAATTCACTGCTAGAAGAGCTGTACTTTAGAAAGGATTAAAGTCAGCACTTCAGGCTAAAGGAAAATGATTCCAGATGGAAGCTTTGATCCATATAAAATAAATAGAACCAGCAATGGAAAAAATGTGGCTAAATAATAAAAAATTTCTCACTTTTTAATTAACTATTTTAAGAAAAATAAAAATAGTTTATTGTGTTGGGTTTATAATATATGTAGGAGTAAAACTTATAATAATAATTGCACGAGAAATAGAAAGGGGGTATTACATATACTATTGTAAGTTGCTTCCATTATAAGGAAGGTAGACTCTGAGAAGTTGAAGATGCAAATTGTTACAACAGAGCAACTACTCAGAAGACACAACTAAAAGTATAGCTAATAAGCCAATAGTAAAGATAAAATGGAATTTAGAACATGTAATTAATTTAAAAGGAGCACAAAAAAGAAAAGTAAAAGAATGTATACATATGTATACATATATATGTATACATAATGTACATATAAATATATGTATTTATTTGTGATGATATGGTGGAGTTAAAAAAACAAAAAAAGATCAGATTAGGTAGATATTTATAACAATATGGCAGATTTAAAACTAAACAACAAAGGTAATTACATTAACTATAAATGGAGTAAATACACCAATTAAAAAATAGAGATTGTAAAGCTGGGTGAAAAGTAAAAAGGTCAAACTATGTTTTGTCTACAAAAGTATGTTTTAAGTGAAAAAATTATATATAGTAAAGGTAAAAAAATTTAAAAATACATATCACAAAACAATAATCATAAGAAAGTTGGGGTGGTTGTATTAATATCAAACAAAATAGACTTCAGGAGAAAGAATAATATGAAAGATAAACAAAAATATTTCATAATAATAAAATGGTCTATTCATCACGAAGATATAGTGTATGCTACTAATAATAGAGCTTCAAAATACATGACAAGAAAATTGGCAGAATCAAAAAATGAAACATATTTAGAATTTTCATTGGTGATTTCAACATTCCTCTCTTGGTAACTGATAAAACAACTAGACAGAAAATCAATAAACATCTACATGACTTGAACAACAATAACCAATTTCACCCAATTAATAGCTCTAGAACAATATGCACAATAACTACAGAATACATATTCTTTTTCAGTACTAATAAAATATTCACTAAGAAAAGTTCATATGCTAGGCCATAAAACAAGTGTCAAGAAACAAAATTAATGAAATCATAAGATATATTTTCTGAACACAGCGAATCAAATTAGAACTCAGTAACAATAATATATCTAGTAAAATATGAAGGTATTTGGAAAATAACACACTCCAAAATAACCCATAAGTCACAAAATCCACACATAAGAAATAACATTACAAAATATCTTGAATTACCTTAAAATGAAAACACATCGAAAGTTGTGATATAGCTAAAATAGTTCTTAGACACATATAGCTTTAAATACTTATAACGGAAAAGGAGAAATGTTTAATATCATTGGTCAAAGCTTCACCTCGAGCTAAAAAAAGGACCAAATTAAACACAAAATAATTAGAAGAGAAAAAACTAAAAAATAAAAATGCAATCAATGCAACAGAAAATAAACAAACAAAAGAGTAAAACTGATGAAACCAAAGGCCAGTTCTCCAAAAATATCAGAAAAATTGAAAAACATATACTGAGACTGATAACAAATTGCCAATATACATGAAAAGGATAAGAGAACATTATGAACATCCTTATGCTAAAAGGTTCAACAGCTTAGATGAAATAGACAAATTCCTTAAAACACAAATGAAGAATAATTGATATAAAATATAAAATATAAAATATTAAAAGCCCTACATCTATAAAAGAAAATAAATTTGGAAAAAAATCTTCTCTACAAGAAGGCTCTAGGCTCAGTTTCATTAGTGAATTCTAACAATACTCAAGGAGAAATACAGCAATCTTACACAAACTTTTTCATAAAATAAAGATGGAACTATTTCTCAATACATTTTGTTAGGTTAGCATTATCAAAATTTGACAAATTACAAGAAAAACACCCTACAGATTGAAATCTTTTGTGAACACAGAAACAAAAATCCTTAATAAAATGTTAGCACACTGAATTCAGCAATATGTGAAAAGAAAAAAAAATCATGACCAAATTGAGTTTATCACAGGAATTCAAGGTTATTACAATATTCTTATAATTGATACAAATTGGTATAATGTGCCACATATGGAAGATTGCATTTCCCAGCGTGAACCATACCAATATCCCCACACAATGCTCTATTTATGATGGAATAGTGTCACTCCTCCTATAAAGTATTGGGATCTATGTCCCCATCCCTTGAAATTAGGAGGACCTTTGTGATTGCCTCAGTCTAGAGAGTAGAAGGGAAATGGTACCATGTGACTTCTGGGATAGATTATAAACATCACGCACTTCTGCCTTGCTTTGGAGACCCAGTCACGATGCTGTGTGAAAGTTTAAATTAGCCCATGCAAAACAATCACATGAAAAATGGACGTAGGTATAGTCAGTGTACCTGTTGAGAGTTCACCTGATGTCCTAGTCAAAAGCTAGTACTAACCACTTGACATGGGAATAAAGATGCCTCCTGGTGATACTAGTCCCCTCACTTTTAAGTCTTCTTCACTTGGACTCCAGTCGTCTTGGAGTAGACATTAGCCATCCTTAATGTTCCCTGTCCAGATTCCTGCCACAGCATTTGTGAGCATCTGAAAATAGTTGTTTCACACCACTATGTTTTGGGGTATTCATTAAGAAGCAATAGTAATAGAAGGTAAATATTAAGATTTTTCTTTTACAGAGGAAGAAACTGTACCTCATGAGAATGAAGTGAACAAGTTAGTGTGGGTGGCAAGTGGTATCAACTTAGCTTCCTCTGCAGAGTCACTGCACTATACTGACCTAGACAAAAGGGTTCTTGAGTGTGGTACCACCTCACTCAGTAGGGTTCTAGCTTAGGGCTGTAAGAGGCTTTGGCCCCATTATCATTAAGATTGTGATCTAGTCCCATAACTGCTTCTCTGAGGAAGACACTTGAATTCGGGGTTGGGTACGCTTGAGTACACCGCCAAAACCACCTCACTATTAAATCTTTAGCAAAGATATATCACCAAGGTCTACATTTGCAAAGCTCAAGTAGCTCAATCAGCCATGAATTCTGGGCATTCATACAAAAGTTGGTTGAAACATGAGCTTAAAGAACTCTTGCCAAACAGCTGCAAAGAGCATAGGAAGTAGAGGAATAAAACCTGTTACACTCTTGGCTCCCACTTCAGTACAGCACAAGAGATATCGAGGGTGAACCAACAAGTCTTTATAATAGGACAAAAACAATTGATTCGTTTCCTTCCTAGAAAAATGACTGAACTCAAGATGCTTGAAACGAGTTGTCATTTTCTATTTTCTATTGTCTTTTACTCTATTCCTCTCACCCCCACCTGTCCCTTTCTCCTTTATACAATGCTCAGTTTGTTCTTCACAGAGGTACAAGTTCTCTATCATCAGGCTTGAATGAAATCTCCACAAATGTAGAAGAAAAGTAGGAGGATTTGCTTAGACTCATAGGTTGTTAGATCTGGAAGGGAACTGGAGGGAATAGCTGCTTTTTGCCTGAACAGAATCTGTCTCTTCTTTTGGTGAAAGCACTTTGATTTGCCTGTGAGACAAAATCTATCCCCTACTCCCAGGTCTTGTGGTTGGACTGGGGCTGAGTGCACCCCTCTCCAAATCCAAGGGTGATACATGACCCACACCTGGCTAACCAGAACTTTTTATCCCGTTGACCACTGTGATTGGTTCAAGCACAAATAATCTGTGGCTGAAGCCATGAGAGTCAGCACCAGGGCATTAGGAAGTACCATAAGGAAAGAGCTTTCTTCTGGGGACAAAGGGCTCCACTAGTAGGATATAAACCTGGAGCTGTTGATGACAGTCTTGACATTGCAAGGGAGGAAGAGTCTCACCTGATAACAAATCAACACAGAGAGAAACAGAGCCAAGGGATGGCAAGAGGCAGATTCCTGACATTTAAGCACCTAGATTCAACCATGCCTGAAGAGCTCTATTTTATAATTCAATAGAAACTCCTTAGTCTCACAAGTCTGGCTGAGCCTGATTTCCTTCACAGCCACAGAGTCTTGATTCACTACGGCATATTATCAACTATTTATTCCGGTGGTTCATGAAATTTGCTCTGTGGAGCCCCCAAATTCAATGAACCATAGGTAAACCAGAAAGACTAAGCAACAAAGGCCCAATTTAATCAGAGATGCTCTTTATTTTACTAAACATGATGGTTGTTACGATATTATTTGAATAAAAGAGTTTTGTTAATTAAGAAGGAAAAAAAAGACAGCTATTCAGTTCAACCACCTTATTTTAAAGTTCTAGAAAACTTGAGTGGCTTTTACAAAGCAAGCTCCTGACAGGAGTACGCCTGGTCTCTACTGATCCATCCGGTACACTCCCCATTATTCCTAGTGCCAAGGCTGCCAATGCTGGTCATATCAGCTTTGGGTCTTGTTTCTGAGATGGATGCAGGTCTGTGGCTTCTAGGCACTTAAGTCTAATGTGTAGGAGGGCCCAATGTGGACCTTGGTATTGGTTATTAGCACACCCTTGAGTGCACACTCCGGGAAAATGCCCCAGGTGTCACTATTCCCAGAGTGTATCAGAGACCACAGATATTCAGGGAACTACCCAGTAGTAAGTAAAGGAGAGTAACATCCTGAAATCATGGTAGATTTCAGTGGAAGAGCGTCTTTAATGATAACAAGTGGTGTCACCTACAAAAGCACCAAGCAGGTGCAATCTTTTTGCATTTTTAAAGATCACAGTATGGGACAGCTATGATTAGCACCATCTTTGACTCATGCTGGGTTCATGAGGAAGTCCTGCACACTTGCCAGGGAGCAGACTTATTTCTATACCCATTGCCTGTCAGAGTGAAGGGTACAACTTCTTTTCAGTGTTCTGAAATATTGGTTTGGTTTTGAAAAGGCTTTTGGAATCTATAGTCTTTAAAATTTAAAAAAAAAAAAATCTGGTCACTTTTGAGACAAGTTAATTAAGTTCCATCTGTCTCAATGTGGCTGCCCTCTAGTTTGAAGTGGAAAAAAAAAAAGAGAATCCAAACTGGCAATAATGTCCTTTTAATTGAATAAACCAACAGTTTTCTCATTCTAATGAGCATAAACTGTTTACAGAAAAGATTTTATTTAAATTATCCAGAGTGATTACTTTAAATGCATAGTTTGGTTAAAAGCTACAGTCATAAATAATTAATTTTTCTTTTTAAAAGAATTATGCAAATTTAAGCCATGATGCTAAAAATGGAAAGTGTCTAATCACATGTGAATTAAGCTTGCATTTCTCTTCCTTGCTACTTCCTCTTCATATTTCTGTCCTTGCACCTGCTCTGAATACAAACAATGCCAGCCTCACTCGCCATGATCCAGGATGGTTCTTTCACCCTCTGCCAGTTCTTTATATTCCCATTGAACACCGAGTGAGATCAAGAAATGGGTGTGAACAACTTTGTGTCACTCCCCAAATAATGCCATGCACTGGTGAACACTGGCAAATTCTTGGTGTTGGAGGGAAGAGAGTATCAATTGATCAGGACATTATTCCTAAACATCTATCTTGTGTAGGCATTCTGCTGAGTGAGCAGAGCTTGGAGGAATAAATTCCTCTTTGAGGGCCTTCACCGACTTTCCATAAATTAAATAAAAATAAAAGAATAAAGACTAGACGATAAAAATCTTCAAGAGCCCAGAGGCAGTGGCTGGTTAACAGTGCACAGTGGGAGATGCCACAGAAGCCAGGGTTCTGAGCTTCGAGTTAGACAACCTAGGTTCCACAACCCCTTTTACCTCGTCTGGTACTGCTTCACAACAGACATATCCCTGAATATAGCCAAGAAAGAGAAGCCCTTCTGAGAAGGTGGTCTGCTGCCACAGGACTGCTTGACACACAGCAGTGCCAGTTTGATGTGGCAATGAGAGCACAGTGGCAGGCGAGATCAGGCTCCAGAGGTGAGAGCATTGTTGGAAATAAAGGGTGGACTCTAAATGCAGAGAGACTGAGATGTGTTCTGCTGCTCTTCTAGCTGCCAGAGTTCTTGTGTACAGGAAGGGAGGTGCCAGAGTATCTAATTACTGAGAAAGAAAGAAGCAGGTTCTGAAGGGCAGGAGGTGAAAGGGGCAAAGCAAAAGTTGTGAATGGTATAGTCAGTCATAGGAATTTCCAGCCCCAGCAGATTATATCTGTAGAGGTTCATATGGCCATTGGCTGTTTTTAAAGGTTTTGAAATGAATGCCTTTAGATGCCGTGTTCATGCGATAGGTCACCACTCCAAACCCTATTTTCTTATACCCACTGTTCTCCATGCACTAACTTCACCAGCTTGACCCCTAGGAAAATTTACATTTGAGGCCCCTGACAAGGATGACGAACAATGTGTGGATATTGAATTGTTGGCTTGCTGTAGCAGCAGACAACCCTGCTTCAAGGGCAGCCACGAAACCAGCAGGTCAGAGGAGAGAAGGCAGGTCCCTGAGAGAGGACACTACATCAGTTATCCCTACCACACTCTGGCAGGGCAGAGTCTCTCATTACCCCCTTTTATATATGATGAAACCAGAGGCACAGAAAGGTTAAACAAACAGTCCCCGATGACATATCTGTTAAGAGGGATTGCCTCAGAACCCAGGTCCTCTGGCTCCAGGGTTGTTTTCTTAATAAGCATGGTCTACCCTTGGCCACCTCCATAAGTGACACAAATATCTTTTAGAACAAAAAGAGAAAACATTCCTCATTACACAAGAAGTTTGACTCCTTCTCCAAAAATTCCATATTTCAATCCTTTGGAAGACCGAAGGGGTTAGATCTCAAAATGCAGGCGAACAGGTGCTGGTGCCTACCCTGTCTGTATGCCTTAAGTTGCTCAGCCTAACCTGCAGAACCCTCAAGCCCCAGCTCCGGTTCACTTTAGACGCGACTCAAATTGACCTCACTGAAGGTGGCCATGATTCACTTTGGTTTAGAGGAGCTTTAGAGAAAGCTCATATAGCTAGAACTAAACAGTAGTTTAATGAGTAATGAATAAATAAATCAGAGGTATACATTAAATTCCCATCCAAATAACCACAGGTTCTTCAACTGCGGGTTGGGGGGGGCGGGCCGGGCGGAGCGGGGGGCGGAGCTGGGGGGAGTGGGATGGGAGGGCAGGGCGGGGAGAGAGCATGCTTGGCAAAACAGTTTGATCTGGCTATAGCCACAAAGATTTTCCCAGCCCGCTTACTGAATGTGGCAGTGCACAAAGACCTGAAAGAACCTGGGCCGTGGATGTGCTCACAAACCTCATTCAGAACCAAGCACATGAAGATAATTTTACAGTGTCAGCGGTCTCCACTTGGTTATGATAATGGAAGTTTAGCATCATGTCACTCAATGTTTATGCAGAGAGCAACCCAAGGGTGTTCAGGAACAAGGCAGGTGCCTTAATGCTCAGATAACTCACTGGTTTTATTTAAAAAAAAAAAGATTTACTGGTACAAAAATAAAAAGATTTTTCAAACCCTTAGGACCCATGGCTATGTCATAATTGACGCACAAGGTCTGATGCTTAAAAGATTCAAGAAAATATGGAGTCACAGAATACAGTAGGATACCATTAATAAGGAAGTTTACGGCAACTGCAGTAATAGTGTTGGGGACAGAGAAGTCTACAATGGTTGCCATCAGAAGCAGACCGTAAGGAGTTGGGAATTGCTGCAAGAAAAATACTATAAAAGCTACCTTCCAGTTTCATACATAGAAATCACTTGTGCTTCTTTTATTTTTAAAGTAAAATGAAAGAGTCATAGTGATTTAGGTATTTTTTTAAAATCCTAACAGTGCCCTAAGTTAATTAATTAATAACAGGGGCCTGGTTTTATGAAGCAATGGATTTGGGTTAATAAGGTGGTTTATAAAACCCAAGAGGTTCAGGTGATATCGTTACCGTGATAGCTGGCTACCTCTAACTAACTCAAATGAACTATTTCAGAATTCACTTGCTCTGAAACTCGAGGCAATTGTCATTAAACGTGTTGTGAGTTTTGTAAACTCAGTCAAATGTGTGTGTGTGAAATACCCACAAGAAGAGAAAAGCTCTGAAACATGTGGCAATGGTAAAATTTTGTTTTCATCTTTCTCTTTGTTAACTGAAATTAATACATGAAAACCACAGAGTTCTTTCAAATAACAATGGCTTTTGCACCTCCATATTGGAAAATTTAAAAATCTAATATAATAAAAGATAACAAGTTTAGGTCATATATTCATAAACTCATTCACTCAATCACATAATGAGCATTTATATGAGTATTGGGTATGCTGGCCACATGCAAAGATAAATAAGATACATGCTCTTTGAAGTGTCACTGTATGTGTCCCCAGTGTTAATATTCCATATGTAAAATCTGTTGCTTTTTTAAAATAATGAATGAATCAGATAGATGTGAAATTGCACACTATTTATCCACTGGGTTATAACTGAGTGATAAACTTTTCACATTCACATTTTTTTGTTGTCGTTGTTTCAAACCAATCATAACTAATAATGTGTCTTGCCTATTATTTAGCCATTAAATATCTATTAAGCATCAGCCCCTGGGGCCAAGGAAGAGTAGTGGACATAAGATTTGGTTGTTACTCTGTGCTGTGATGCTACGGATTGGAAAGACCTAGGGGTAAACTAAAGTTAACCATACTTTAAAACTGGGTCACGAAGCCAGAGCAGGAAAGGGAAGTGGTACTAAACAGAGAATTAAAGAATGAATACTTGTTAGGTTAGTAGATTAAACTATAATAAGAATCAAATCATGTTTCTCCAAGTGGAGACTATTTTACCTGAAGGGGATCAGGGTATGCCACTCCAAAATATGCCACTTTGGCATAAGGATTGTTTTGAGCTGAAAGCAAATGAGAAACAGTAGATGCAGGAAGAACTCTCTACCCCTCCCCTTTTTTCTGCCTAAAGGCTGGGTATAAATAGCCCTTTTTGAAGGTGCCTACCTTCCCTTTCCCATAGCAGGAATAGAAAAATGACTCTTAATGATGGGAGATACTCTTATTGCCATGGATCCTGTCCAGGATTGAGTCTGCATAACGAACCTTACTAAAATAACCATTATCTTCCATTAGTTGCCCCCACACGTTTACCTTCATACTGTCTGGGGGACTACCTGTACCCCTACACGCATACCCCCTCATGCCCTTCCTAACAGGGTAAAGGTGTAGAAAATTGGAACTTTCCCATGGTTTCCTCCAAACCCCTCCTCTGATGCCTTTTATAAAATGTGGTAGAGTTTTGTAGGATGCAGGGGTTTACACTGCAACAGAGAAAATAACATGTAATTAAATAAGAGGTATACTTTGCCCTTGAAAAGACCTCAAGTTACTTTGGTCATCTGGAGTCAGTGCCCCGCTGAACCCCACTTGTTGAGCCTGCTGTTCCCTATCTTGTCTCAGGAGGCAAGCCTGTTTTTTAATTTGTCCTATTTTCTTACACACACCAATTTTGTTCTGCCCCGCTTTCATTCCAGGATCTGCCCTGGGGCCTCTCTTTCAGATCCTAATGGCCCCAAATTTTTCCTGAGGAATTCTAATTTGGAGGTGAACAATGACAGTGATTGGGCATGGAGGGAAGAGGGTAAATTTGATCATCTATTCTTTAAAAAGGAAAACAACTAAAAGTTGATTATTTGGGGGAAGAAAAAGCAGTAAAAGTTCAGTAAAGAAGTGCCTGATGATGTCACTGTTTCCC
>NW_011889118.1:104887-137488 GCF_000151845.1 Pteropus vampyrus
AAATTTTGTTTTCATCTTTCTCTTTGTTAACTGAAATTAATACATGAAAACCACAGAGTTCTTTCAAATAACAATGGCTTTTGCACCTCCATATTGGAAAATTTAAAAATCTAATATAATAAAAGATAACAAGTTTAGGTCATATATTCATAAACTCATTCACTCAATCACATAATGAGCATTTATATGAGTATTGGGTATGCTGGCCACATGCAAAGATAAATAAGATACATGCTCTTTGAAGTGTCACTGTATGTGTCCCCAGTGTTAATATTCCATATGTAAAATCTGTTGCTTTTTTAAAATAATGAATGAATCAGATAGATGTGAAATTGCACACTATTTATCCACTGGGTTATAACTGAGTGATAAACTTTTCACATTCACATTTTTTTGTTGTCGTTGTTTCAAACCAATCATAACTAATAATGTGTCTTGCCTATTATTTAGCCATTAAATATCTATTAAGCATCAGCCCCTGGGGCCAAGGAAGAGTAGTGGACATAAGATTTGGTTGTTACTCTGTGCTGTGATGCTACGGATTGGAAAGACCTAGGGGTAAACTAAAGTTAACCATACTTTAAAACTGGGTCACGAAGCCAGAGCAGGAAAGGGAAGTGGTACTAAACAGAGAATTAAAGAATGAATACTTGTTAGGTTAGTAGATTAAACTATAATAAGAATCAAATCATGTTTCTCCAAGTGGAGACTATTTTACCTGAAGGGGATCAGGGTATGCCACTCCAAAATATGCCACTTTGGCATAAGGATTGTTTTGAGCTGAAAGCAAATGAGAAACAGTAGATGCAGGAAGAACTCTCTACCCCTCCCCTTTTTTCTGCCTAAAGGCTGGGTATAAATAGCCCTTTTTGAAGGTGCCTACCTTCCCTTTCCCATAGCAGGAATAGAAAAATGACTCTTAATGATGGGAGATACTCTTATTGCCATGGATCCTGTCCAGGATTGAGTCTGCATAACGAACCTTACTAAAATAACCATTATCTTCCATTAGTTGCCCCCACACGTTTACCTTCATACTGTCTGGGGGACTACCTGTACCCCTACACGCATACCCCCTCATGCCCTTCCTAACAGGGTAAAGGTGTAGAAAATTGGAACTTTCCCATGGTTTCCTCCAAACCCCTCCTCTGATGCCTTTTATAAAATGTGGTAGAGTTTTGTAGGATGCAGGGGTTTACACTGCAACAGAGAAAATAACATGTAATTAAATAAGAGGTATACTTTGCCCTTGAAAAGACCTCAAGTTACTTTGGTCATCTGGAGTCAGTGCCCCGCTGAACCCCACTTGTTGAGCCTGCTGTTCCCTATCTTGTCTCAGGAGGCAAGCCTGTTTTTTAATTTGTCCTATTTTCTTACACACACCAATTTTGTTCTGCCCCGCTTTCATTCCAGGATCTGCCCTGGGGCCTCTCTTTCAGATCCTAATGGCCCCAAATTTTTCCTGAGGAATTCTAATTTGGAGGTGAACAATGACAGTGATTGGGCATGGAGGGAAGAGGGTAAATTTGATCATCTATTCTTTAAAAAGGAAAACAACTAAAAGTTGATTATTTGGGGGAAGAAAAAGCAGTAAAAGTTCAGTAAAGAAGTGCCTGATGATGTCACTGTTTCCCAGTTGGCCCCCTCCAAAGCAGTCTTTGAGTAAGGTTCAGACCAGAGGCAAGGTTTTTGAGACACACCAACTCTTAGCCTCGAGGTTAGTTGGACAGTCTCTGGGAAGGCCTTGAGCATGAGCACAGATCGCTGCTGCTCCGTGCAACTGAGAGCCTCCCAGATTGTTCACTTTCCTTTCCTAGGTTCAAAATCCCTCTTGTAGCCTTGCTTTTAGAACACCTTGGCTTATTCAATAGTGTATTTAAAGTTTTGATCTACTTATTAACCCACCGATTGACTTGGCTAGACTTTCTGTTCAAAGTCATTTTGAATGCCCCCAGGAGTTTGATTCAAGATGCTCAGTTTCCTGCAGGAGAGAAGCTGTGCATATCAGGAATAGCATATCATGATTCTGACAAAGTGACAGCAGTTGGAGTTATATAAATTATAGGATATGATTACAATGTTTGCTGTGACAACACCATCAAACTCCTTTTGTGATGTATAACACATTCAAAATGCAAATTCCAGGATATTTAAAAGCCCATCTAATAGAATTGTTTTGACTCAAGATTTAAACCCAGGAATGCTGTTGCTTCTTTTACAAGTGTGATGAGCTGAGCTTTCCTTCTATCATTTAATATAGCACAGAGAATTCTCTCTATGTGAGAGATACATGTTGCAAAATTTAAAGTTTCCTATATTGAGCTGTCAACATTATGGGGAACATAATTCAGGACAAGTTCCAGTATCTTCACAGCTCAAAGCAAGCACCATGAGTTTTTCAAAACTCAGTAGAAGCACTATAACTCAGGCTTGTGGGAACAGCAAGAACATTTCTAATCACACATTGGGTATTTTAAAGACTTGAGCACTCCATTAATGCAGTCTGGTGGGCTTGATCCTAATCAGAGCATATGCATAAATGTGGGAGGCCTTCCCAAGAGCAACATAGCATCAGAGAGCACAGACTTCATACCAGACGGTCAACCCAGCATTGAGTCCCATATGCCCTCTGAATGATCCCATGTCCTTGGACAAATTCCCCCATTTCCCTAAGCCTTGGCTTTCTCCCCTGGAGTATGGAGACAATAGGATCTACCTTACAGGGATGCAGAAGCACTTAGCATAGGGTCTGGGGTTCATTTTAACTGCCCCATACTGGTGACACTAGCATCCCAATTAATCTTACTGTGCTGTTCAAATGAGGGCAGGCCTATTGCTCTGTTTGGAAGGATGCTTCTGAAGATCACCATTCATTTCCATAGCTCGGCCTTTCCTCTCAAGCTTCTTGGTTCACACCTGCTGCCCATCATACAAGATTCAGAGGAGCGCAGCAATTTCCAGCACTGTGATTACTTATTCTACTTTCTAAATGATACACCTGTAAAGACTTCTGAGACAATGAGAGGCAATGACATCAGTAGTCTATTTTTTTTTTTTTATTATTCTCAAGCATGAAATGGAGCTTCCAGGCAGGACAAGGTAGATATACTACTCAGGGTAGGGACTACAGCCACAAAGAGTAAAGGTGATTTAGGGATGCCTTTCCACTGTGAAGAAAACATACACAGTCCTCTTTCTTTTGAGACTGTGGGAATTTGACAAGTCCAAAATAAAAAGAAAACATAATTAATTCCATAAGACTCTATGCATGGAATAATAAGTAATAATGTTATTATGAATTTCTAATTAATAATAATTAGTTTAGTATTGATGGAGGACTATGCACCTGGCATGGTACTAAGCAATATTATCTTCTTAAAAATTCACAACTCTATGAGGTCAGCAATACTATTATTCGCACTTTACAATGAAGAAGCCTTGATTTTATATAGTATAATTCTGTTATGTGGCATGAGGTTTACTGTGGAATACTTCAACATAAATATTGTTGTTAGGTAGTCAGGCATGAGTGACAGGAGCAAAGGCCCAGCTCTGTAACCATAGAAACTTCCTTTGAAGACCTTCCTTAAGGACCTCCCAGAAATACCTCCCATTTAGGGTTATAAATTATCTCAAATCCTAGAGCACAAAGTTCATAAAAGTTGCTGGCTGAAACAGCTACAAACGCATACCCAGAAAGTACTACCCTAATTTGCCCACAATTTAAGCCTCATGATATTGTCATTATAATACTATGCTTATGCCTGGAAGTTCATGAATCTAATTATAACAGATTGAATTCTGGGTAAGCACATGCGCAATAGCAAATGGTAATATAGCAGCCAACTGTCAGTCAAGGTGACCTCACATCCAGATCATCTAAGACCTCCCATCACAACCCAAATATAAACAGACTCTCCCACTTCTGCATTGTTAAAGCTCACTTTGCTGAAAACCCACTCCTCCCTTGGGCTGTACTGTCTTATCTCTTCATCTCTCAAATTCCACAGGGCTGCACCTTCCTAAGCCGGCCCCTCTCCTTCTAAAATGTACTTCCAATAAGTCTTACTTTTTCTAAATCTTGCCGACCTGTAATTCTTTGCTGCCTCGGCAGGGAAGAACAGAGGGACAACACACAACACCATCGTCCTCCTCCCCCATGCCTCTGGAGCAATTTCACATCCTCCCAACGGTAACATTGTGATATAATTGTGTATGTTAATTTTAACCTATAGCTCAGAAGTGGCCAATTGCCCTAATCAGGAATATACACGCTGGCTAGTATTTAAGCAAAAGATGTGCTACAGCTATTAAGGATTTGTCAATTACCATAATGAACATTTATTTTATGTTAGTAAATTGCAGGTGTCTGTTCTGTGCGGATTAGTTGAATGGGTTGCAGTGGCCCAGCCTTTCTCTGTATGAACTCACATAAGGACTTTGGACTTTGAGATCTCAGTGGCCTCCATTTTTAGGAATAGTGCCCCAGGCTCAATTGTTAAACAGTCTTGTCCTCTGCTGCTGACTCGGGCTTCTTAGTCACCTGACTCCAAAGAGAAGGTTAACTGACTCCTGCAAATAATGCATTTGTTTTGATGCAAGATACCATCAGAACATCTAAAATGATAGAGAGCTGAGACTTCGCTGAGCTTTCACAGCAGTTAGTTGGCTTTTGTGAATGCTACTAGTAAATGTCTGCACGGATATCAGAATTTGTCTGGGACTTGTTTTCACCATAGCCCGGTAATAAGATTACGATAGCAAGGACGTATAACCTTTGCCACTTATGTGGGAGGCTACCAATAGCCACCAAAAATAATCTATTAATTTTAAATTACCAAGTTGACTTGGATTGTTCACTACAGGGACTTAAATTATATTTCCTAAAAATGAAAGCTATACTTCAGTGCCCAGCATAGGGACTAACCTTCAGCTTAGTCCGGTCAATAAACTAGGCAACTGTACATCTGGTTCCACAAATGTTCTTAGAACAATGACAGCCAAAGAGTTAAAGCTTCCTGTTTGCTGATAACTACAGAGAGGAGCCATCTAGCTGGATAAGAAGGCCATGAAGTCCATACACTCTGAGTGTTCCTAATTCAACCTTAGATTGGACTATCATTTTAAGAGAAATGGGAAATTGACAAACTTGATCTAGATTCTATGAAGTCTGGGGAAATCAACAGACCTTACAAAAATGTATGGTTCTACCAATACAGCAAAGGGCTGCTGTGAAACTATGTATTGTGGCCAAGATACAGCCTTCAATTCGTTGGTGCATTCCCGGCCACTGATTTTCTTTTCCAAGTTTGTTCTTGTTTGCATTCAGTTGTACTTGGTTGAAAAATCTGTTCTTAATAATATTAATAGTTAAAAATTAAGATTATTTTAACCTTTAAATAACTTACGTTTAAAAAACCCACATTATTTTCTAAGTAAAAAGACCCACACATTTTAATAACAAAACAGAGTCAGTAATCTCAGTTTAAAAGGAGAGTTTTTTCGACACAGTACAGTTTTGTTACATATGTATTGTCATGCAGTGATCAATATTTCTTAAGTTGAGAATTCCATGCTTTTACATAACAGAAAACTAAATAAAAAGCAGATTGTCAAGTGCTATGATGGTGAACAGCTGCCAAAAATCTATAATTCCGCCCCCACTTATTCCCTTAGTCTTCTTTTGCAAAAGTTACATTGAAAAACTAACTCATTAAAGATTTCTCAGTATCTTCTTCAGAAAACACACTAACATTCTATCATATCAGACTTTCTGGGAATTTTCCTTTCCAGTCTGGCCCAGAGTAATTAAGTTGGCTTGAATAAGGATGGTAATTAAAAGCAGACAGCGTTTATATTTTGGTGGAGAATTGAGTGCTAATGCTAAAGAAGCTCCACGGACCCGAATATTTTTCCTGGCCTCTCCCAATATCATGTTTCTTTGGAGTCCATCTAAATTATGATGATGCCCTACCAAAAAATCACATTCCACTCTTCATCCATAAACCATATCTTTAGCAAGAAAACCACCGTTAGGAACTTTTCCATCAAACCTAAGTAATGTAGTATAAATAATGTGCCTTAAGCAATCAGTCCTTTCCCAAACATATTGCTTTTAACAACATACACAGAAAGGGAACATTGCAGAAATCTGGTTCACTCCTGAAATTTCTTCCATCTAAAATCAGTGACTGCCATTGAGTAGATGAAATTGGCATTCGTAAAAACCAGTTGCTTCAGACCTGAACTTGACCATTCAGCTAGACTTTTAAAAGGAAAAACAAATATGACAATTGCATTTAGGGGAAAATATTTTAAACTCTATCTTTTGGCACCACTATCCACTTTGTAGCCAGTATTCTTAAAAATTTCTTCTTCAATTTTTGGTGTCTCATTGTACCTTTTCAGGAGAATACTGTACACTGGGGAAAAACAAACTCTAGTGAGTAGTAAAACTTAATTGGTGGTATGACTAAGAACAAGCCACTTAGTCTCTCTGCGTCGATATTGAGTGTGTAGTACTATGAATCAGGCACAGTACCAGGTTATAGGGAGCCGATATAGTTTTTGCCCCAGACCTTACATTATTATTGGGAAGACAGAGAAAAAAGAATTTATAAAGAGAGAAAAAAATCAAAGTATTGAATTGAAATAATTATAAATGATTATAACTTCTGTGACGAAAACTGATAGGGATCTGAGTTGGAAAGTCAATGGCACATAAGTGGTTGGCGATGCTGGGGCTTTGTTGACCATGATAAGATACTTGGAGGCAATATATAGGAAGGCACATTGAAAGCCAAGAAACAAAAATAAATATAAGGAACTATTTTTAAGAATTCCATGAATGCTCAGTATATACCCAACAACCAGATATGATTCTGACAGTGTCAAAACCATTTTAAAAATTGTTGAATTTTAATAGTAGGTAAGTTCTGTGGCATAAAACTGTACATAGCAAATCGATTTTATCTTAGCAAGGACATAGCTGATATTAAACCATCTTTGCCATTCAGAGCGCCATTTTCCTAGCTTCTCAAAGCCTGGACACGTGAATTCAGACCCCTTTGATGTATGTGGAAAATGCTTCCTTGGGATGGTGGTGTTGGAAGCCTGAGAGAATCCCAGTCACATGGTGAAGATGAATCCATTGATCATGTGTATAAAAATATGGCCTTGAACAATACGCAGCATACTCACTGAAATGTTGGGGGATGATGCCTTTCTTACCTAACATCTATAAAACAGATATTTTCAGATGCCCTCCAACCTTGAGATGTCTAATCTATGTGATTCAAACAACCGAGTATTTCTTGACTACCTACTATGTGCCTATCCCTATACTGAGGACACCACAGTGAATCCAGACACCATCCCTCTCCTTGAGTTGGATAGTTCAGTTGGGTAAGAAATAAGTACGAAATTTTTTAATACAAGAAGTTCTAGGATGGTGCTAAATGCTTTGAAAACATATCATGAGGGCCCCACTCTAGATGGTAGGAGGGGGTGTGGATCAGAGATGATCAGGTGGAACTTCTCAGAGGAGACAATGATGATACTGAACACAAAGGGTAAGCCCAGAGGCTTCCAGATGGAGTAAGAGGAAGAGGCTGGATTTTGGAGTGAGAACAGGTATAGAGGTTATGTAGGGGAGAACATTAGAATTTGCTCTTGACTATTTTTGAGTAGGGCAAGGCTGAATGGTAGCATTGAATGGGGAAAGAGAAGACTGAGAAGTAAGTAGAAATCAGGTTATCAAGTGATTCAAATGCTTAGAATTTAGGTTCCTCTGGAAGATTTTGGGCCAGTGGTGATCCTATCTGTATTTAAGATCATCTAATTTATTGGTTGACAATTAAAATAGCTCAATCATTTGTGAAGCCCTTTCAAACTGGGCCTTAAAATGTTTTCCAGAAGCAGACAGAAAAAGTCATCTAATTTGGTCTCATGATGGCCCTTCCCCTGTAAGGTGTGAGAACAGTTCTGCCCATAGGTCCCTTCTATTGGAATACTATGGGACATCAAGATGAACAAATAGTGCATTTGAATCCTATCTTTCTCAAAGGAAGGATTCTTCACAGGGAAACAAATGTTCCTAACAGTGGGCTAAGTGAAAGAGAAACAGGCTGTGGGATGGTATTCAGCTCCTGCTTCATCTCAGGCCACCTTTAATTGGATCACTTCAAAAGAGAAATCAATTACAAGAGTGTTTAATAGTTGTTTCTATCAACTGACAAAGATGTTGATGTTCCAGATTTTTTGATTAAACATACTGGAAGTTGATTTGAAAACATGTTCCTTTTGCCTGAATAAACTATTGTATTTGCTTTTCCTTTCAGAACAAGAATTTCCCCTGAGGAAATGGCACTGAGCATCATCAGCAGAATAAGGTGGAAAGAGATCCTGAATGCCATATTTCTCACAAGCAGGTGTGAAAGGCCATGAAAGAATAATATTTTAAGGGCAAGAGGATTCAGTGGTACTGGTCCTCTGCCATTTTGCAATAGAAGCAGTTTAAGAGCACAAGGCAGGTAAAGTATTCTTATCTATGGTATCTTTGAGTCATGGCTTTATAGATAATACGTTTATAATTGGCACAGTAATCTTATGGAATAAGAGTAAAAGAATTAAATCTTTTACATGGAATAAGTTCTTTCCACAGAAAGAGAAGAGAAACTGGCAGCTGATAGCAAACCACAGCCTGATTCTCTGGGATTATTTTAATTATTCTTCATGCCAGTAATGAGAGGATTGTGTTCATTTTAGTTTAAACCATGTCAAAGCATGAGAATCAGCTCTGAGAATCTAAGTTGACCAAATATCTGGGCTGTGAAGGAGGAAAAAGCAATACAGGGTTGGTTGTGATGGCCAAAACACCGCCCTCAGCTCTCAGAAGGCACAACAGAGAGGGGTTCCGACCACCCACATAGCAGGATGGTGGGTGGAGGAAGGGGAGGGTCAAAGAAGTGGGAGGCACGGAGAGGACTTAGGAGACACTCACTGGGGCAACTGGGAATAAGAGGAAGTCATGAGCCTGGGGCTCAGAGAAGAGGAATAAAGACAGAGTCCTGAAAGTCAGTATTAGAGCCCAAATGGGGATATAACTTACAGATGTCTCAGATAGAAATACAGAGGTCTAGAAATGCCAACTCCTTCATTTCCTCTTGCCCATACCTTTTTTTTTTTTTTTTAAACAGAATTTACTATCCATATTCCTGGATGATCTGCTTCTGTCATGCAATCTGTGTCACATGACCCTTCCCTAGCTACAGCTGATTGGTTAAGGGGTAGGCATCTGACTTCAATGGAACCATGGGCTGGAGTAAGTTAGGTAATTTGTTCAGAAATGATTTCAGATACACAAACACTGAGTTACTCTCTACCTCGTTTGAACTGGGACATCATGTGAAGTAGACTTGGAGGAGACTATGTTTCAATCATGAATGAGGAGAGACAAGAGAACTGGTCTACAGGGAATTTTAAAAATGGAGCTGACATTTGAGGGAGAAAACACAGGCAAAAGGCTGTGTGGCTCCAGAAAGAAAGAATAAAGGGAGCAACTGTTTGCTCATGATGGTTTCCTACTCTCTTGATGATTTTTGTACCTGCCAAGGCTGCTCCTGTATCCATTTAATAAATTTCTCTGAGCTTGAGTGGGTTCTCTGTCTAGAGCCAATGTTTTCTAAAAAGTGATTAACTATGGTGAGTCATCTTTTGATTGTCTGCAGTAATGAAGAGAAATAAGGCAGAAATATTATAAAATATTAGTGCTATCATTATAATAACCTTCCTAATTTGGTTTTCTAATACAACCACCCAATCCCCATAACCATCTTTCCTAAATGGAGCCAGACCAGTGCCTTGTTGTAAACTTAGGGGCACAGCAGCAGGGAATCCCACTTTGCCTTCTCAGAGGTTGACTCGACGCTTACTCAGAATACCACCTAGGCTCTGTAGTGCCAAGAAGGAGCAAAGAGAGTGCTTCAGAGCCTCCTTCAGTGCTCCATAACCCTACTCCCCAGTATCTACCAGAGCAGTTCTGCCTCTATATGTTTTACATATTAAGGGTCCATGGAAACATTGGACTAGATAAAGGGCTACCATAATGAGTACCATACTTAGGGGATGCATGATCTTTGGCTTGATTCGTTTTGATTTCTACAAAAACGTTCTATGCAGAACTCTGTTACTTCTCAGTCCTCCCAGGATCAATTTTCTTTGGGACTGGTTTCTTCCCCACTTTATGAGATTCAGGCTCCATCTAACTTCTCAGTACAGAGTTCTGACTCAAATAGGCCTGTTATAAGTTTAATACAGATGCTAATAGAGTAAGGAAAAAATCAAGGACTATTAAGATAATGAAATTTAGTGGATGGTAAAGGCCATCATTGCTACCCTGTAGAGAGAATCTGCCTTGGAATAAAGCTAGTAAGAGTCAAGAGGTAAGTCTAAATAACATGAGATTGAACCCTAAATCTAGTCATGCCTCACGACAAAACTACACAAATGTCTTGGTTCCAAGAATTACCAAATTCCTTTTCTGACCTTGGCTACTTTGAGTTGGGTGCTCTCACTTATAAACAAAGAATGGTGAATAATCTATCATGTTAAATGATTATTTAGACAATGGTCTTATCCATTTCTATAAGGTCTTAAACCTATTTTTAGAGGCTGTCCTTTTATTATAGACAATTTCAAATTATTATACACAATAGCAGAAATAACAATAAATTTAAAATCTGAAAAAAAAAACCACTTGAAATCTAATTTATTTTTTTATTTTCAGCCCTAAACTTTTCTACTAGTTGATAGTCATCCATACAGAATGTTAGGACATCTTCCCTGAAGGTAATAACTTTATACTTTTCATTCATAGTTTTATAAGACTAACTCAAAGAAAAAAAGGTTAAATTAGAAAAAACACTAAATAGATAAATCTAAAATCAAATGGAAGAAGACAATATTTGAATTAATATAAATTACCAGAGATCAGGAATGCACTCACTTTTAACATCACCATCTCCTGGCAAAAAAAAATATAATAATAATTATAATAGTAATCTGTTTCAATGGAAATAAAATACTATAATATTTATAGTCTGTGCCAGAGTTATAATGACTGCAGGGCCAGAAGTGAAGTGTCACAGCATGCTCCACATGTTTTTAACACGGTTTCTAAAGGCTCTGGAGGCTATTAAATTTAATGAACCCATCTGCTATGAAATAGAGGTCCCAGCGTAATCAGTTTCCTCCATGCCATGTAATGCAGATGGCATTCTCTGTTCCACAACCCAGCAGGATAGTTTATGTCTCTCTTTACGTGTGTCTTTTTGTTTTGAAGATTTCAACTTCTTTGATATGCAGTGGTATCTTGGGAAAATACTGTAAATTCAGTTTCCAAGCCCCAACAACTTCCTTATGATGGCTTCGACCCCCTGAGTAATTGCTTCTAGGCAGTAAAATGTCGTAGCTTAAAGCAATCACCCAAAACAACTCCTAAATGGCCCAGGTGCCATTCCTAGATGGGAAACCGAAACAAATGTGTAATTTATCAAATACAAAGCATTTTCTCCAAGTTGGACTTAGTGGGGGGTTAGAAAGAGGGACACAGGTCCAATTTGCAAATGCAACTAAATCGGTTCCTACAAATTGCTGACTGAATTGCATTACTAGCAAAAGGGAGGGGCAGGAGGCCTCGGTAATGAATTCTCATTATTTTAAATGGTCGCATTCCCACTGTCTCTAAAAGATTTCTTTGCTCCCCTTCTGTGTGTCACTGTAGTCTATGCAAATTCCTTCAGAGGGGTTGATCAGGATGCGGATGTTTCCTCAGTTTAATGCAGGTTCTGCCCTGCACGGCAAGTTGGGTAGCATTCCCAAAATGATTAGGACCCAACTAGAAAGCACAAGCCATTTGCTTACGAAATGGAACAAATTCCATTGTTAATGATTTTTTTGCTCTGCACCTAAGAGATAATGACTGTGTACAACTTGTATTCAGATAAGAAAACCCATGAATTTCAGAATTCTGGTGTTTGCTGTTGTGTCAATTAATATGAGATCTTATTAGATTAAACATAATTAATGTTGTTAACATTAATTCATTTATTTGGGCTTCGCCAGGAAAGCAAATTGAATAGAACAGCCAGGCAGGAGACAGAATGTTTAATCAGACTGGTAGTAATAGCAGGGATGATGAGCCCTGAAAGGAAAGTTTTGTCAGTCTCCACTCTAGATCAAGCTTGGTTAAACACAATCCTTGACCCTCCTGTGCAAGAATCCAAACTCAGCTTCTGTTCACGAACTTTTATCTTGAGCTTGTTCAGACCCAGAACTGTATGAATCAATGCATTATTAATAAAAAGGGAAAGCACTGTACTTGCCAGTCATCCTAAGCTATTCATTTAAGTATTAAATCAATTACATAATTATATTTGTTGCTGCTGGGGTTTAAGCCATAATAATTGATGAGTCAAGTAAAGAGAATTCTTTTTGCCTTAACTAGCAGATAATTAAAGAGAAAGAAGACTTTTAAGACGTATTAAGCAAACTTGTGGATCAAGGGTCCAAATTTACTAGATAATCAACAAATACCTGTTTTCTTAGTATTTGGTAGAAATTACATAAATCAGCAGGGTCAGAAGTCTTCTGATTCCTGAAGGAATTAAAGCCAATTTCAGACTACAATGTCACAGGGGAAATCAGGCCCCTTGAGACAGCAGGTTGAGCAGAAATGTTCTGATGGAGAGCAGACATGGCTGCCGTGAGACTTTCTCTTGACAGAGTACAGGAGGAGGCAGTGGTTGCATTTCCTTCGGGCATTATCTTTCCCTCTCGGACCACAGCACATAGACAGAGGCTGTGCCCTAGGCAGCATTCTAAAACAGCTCCCTAGATTTCTGCCTCCAAAAGTACATAGCCCTTAAAATCTCCCCCTCTGGAGTGTATGATGGGATATCACTCCCATGATTACATTACTACCATTTGACCTCGAGTTAATTAAAAGAGATTATCCTGGGTGGGCTTGACCTAATCAAAGAAGCCTTTAAAGGAAGGTGAAGCATCAGAGAGGTGCGGTCTTTGTGGCCTGGGAGAAAGCACTTGGCATTGTGTGAACTGCCTGTTGTTGCCATGTGGCAAGGAACTGTGGGTTATAGGAGCTGAGAACAATCTCCAGTGAATAGCAAGCAAGAAAGCGGGACCCTCAGTCTTATAATTGCAAGGGACTGAATTCTGCCAACAATCTGAAGGAGTTTGGAAGAGGTCCCTGAGCTGCGGATGAGACTACAGTGCAGCCAACACTTAATTGCAGCCTTGTAAGACCCTGAGCTGAGGGTCCAGCTAACTTGTGCCCAGACTCCTGACCCTTGAGAATCATAAGATAATACATTTGTGTTTTTTTAAGAAGATAAGTTTGTGGTAATCCATTTCATGGAAACAGAAAACTAACAGGGCTGTCCCAGTGATGCTGACCCACATCACAGGGTGTGCTAGCAGTTCAGCTGGGAATCACAACTACTCTCTCACCAGTTGGTGGCCCTCCTCTCTGTGTCTTGGAAGATCATTCTCCGTCATGGAGCATACAACTCCCAGAGGCTACCAAGAGGCAATAAGACAATAACCAAAACTAACCCAGCCTCTAGATCCACCGCATCAATGTAGGATGAAACAAACAAGTCAAAGTAAACCACTCTGCAGAAAAGAAAGAGAGAGAGAGAGAGAGAGAGAGAGAGAGAGAGAGAGAGAGAGAGAGAGCACGCGCACGCAATTGTGTCAATTTCCTTGAATGCAGGGGAGACTTCTCCCCAGTCTTTTATGATTGATTTGCCCACACTTAACACACTGGTAGTACTTTTTAGCATCTTTCTCTATAATCTTTCCAAAGCACGCATTTACATAGTCACTGAAGTAACAACTCTCTTTTTCATACTCATAATCCATTGGTTTAAATAATAGTTAACTAATTTATACAATTACGATAAAATTACAATAGGTTTGGAATGAAGAGGATTGACTTCTAGTAAGCTTGCAATTCAACCAGGGGACAGTTGTGTGTATGCATCTGTGCCAGCATGGCCTACCAGGCCGAATGTCCAGGGTGCTGTGGGCAACAGGCACAAACTGTTCCAGAGCAAAGAGAGGGTACTCAGGTGTTAAGTGGCAGTCTATTAAGAGGGCTCCTACTCTATCTCCCTTTCCTTGGGCAAGGTAGCCAGTTTTTACCTTAGTGAAGCTGTTAGGGACTTTCCTTGGCTGGTACAACACAACAAGTAGTCTTCCTTAGGGACATTGATCCTAGCTAGCTACCAACACCAGACATTAGTGCCTGGCCCATCACATGTAATCACAACAAAATGAATTCCAAAGGATTAAAGTGTATCTCTAGAGGAACAGTGCCATAAAGGTACTCATCATACTTAGGTCCCAAATTCTATTATCAAAGTGGTATAAGCCATATTGTAGTCACTATGATGTTTCTTTGAGACATAGCTCAAAGAAAGGAAAGTATTTTTTAAAATTTCTCACAGCCAAGGAGAAAAATTCACACAGGATTTCTTAAGTTTGAGAAGGCTGATAGGTAGTATTTATTGTATTCTCACCATGCACAGACATTTAACCTTTAGTCAACCCTGGAAGGCAGGTTTTATTCCCATTTGTAAATGAGGAAAACAACACTCAAATAAAGGTAAATGACTTGCTTATAGTCACATAACTGGTAGAGCATAAATGAGCCCATTCTTACTCTAAATCCAATGTCCTTAGCTAATATGCTAAGGTAGATTATAAATAGGTTGAAATATAAAAAAATTCCATAGCTACCAATCCCACTAGGACATCAGGTTATTAAAACAGGGCCACCAATCCCAAAGCTAAGTGCTCCTGAGTTTGGTCTCTTTCATTATTGCAAGCTGGGTTGGGGCTGTCCTGGATGTGTCAGGAAAGTCATGAACTTGCAATTGCTGACCTCTACTCCCATTCCTGTCATCTTCTGGGTGATTCCAAAGTTAGTGGGTTCATCTTAGAATTTGGACTCTGCAGATGAGTGCAGCATATGAATCCTAATTTGACCCCACATAAATGACAGGAATGATGCTGAGCTATCATATTCTGGGGGGTTAGTTTTATGTACGCCAAAGGGTTTTTGAAAGGTAGCATAAATGTGCTCTGTTACTTTGGCATACATTTTACTAAAAAAAGGAACCACATGGAACATCATTTTATTTTAAAGTAAATAAAGGTAATTATGGCAAAGAGTGCAAATTTCATGTAAATGTTGAAGATAAAGCACAAGATTTCAAAGACATTTCCATTATAACTGTTCATCTAGAGCTGTTCCCGGACCATTTACTTCACCTCTGTTGTCAAGCTAGAGTAGCAATGGGTTCTCCCTCCCTCCCTCTTAACTGTCCTCCATACATAAACGTGTGTGTGTGTGTGTGTGTGTGTGTGTGTGTGTGTGTGTGTGTGTGTAATTAGTAAGTCTAAAACAACTGATTTAAGTGATTAACATTATCTAAATCACGACATTATATTAATACAAAGCTTTATCCTCTTCTTCACCATAAGTCCAGGTTACATACGCCTAGCCAGGATACTCTGTAAAAGTGATGTGTCCTTTTCCGAAAGCATGCCATATTCATTTTCTTCTCATTGGCGACACTGATTTTGATGACTCACTAAAGATTTTGTCTGGATTTGTCCACTGTATAGATATTATTTTTATGCCCTACATGACTTGTCAAAAACCCCTGGGAAAGCTCTTTAAAACCATGAAAATATTCTGCTCAAAACTTCTTCCTTGGTTTTTCCTGGGGAAGGGCACCTCTTCTCGTCCAGTTCATATTCCCATGGTCCCACTGTGTACTTTAAAGTCAAGGAGGGGCAGGCTGCTATGGTGTCCCCCAACACAGGTTCCCATATGCTGTTCCTGCCCTGCATTTGCCTATAGCTGCCAGAAATGCAGCATGAATGAGAAAGCTCCCGGACAGGAAAGCTGGCCCACAGCAGCCATTGAGATCACTCTGGAGAACAGCTATGTCTGGGTTACAGTGATTAATGTGATGTTAATCCCAACAAAAACGATGGGAGAGAAGCCCTGTGGGAACATTTACAATCAATTAATGAAAAACACCACTCCCATCAGACTCATTATCACTATGAAAAATCACTCTGAAAATACACAAGAAACCAGGCTATTGAGCCATTGTTTGACGATTGGCAAAGATCCTCCTTTTAAACTAATTCAGCATCAGAATCTTTTGCTTGGAATCCAGCTTTAGAATGAACCATGGCCAGAGTTCCAACAACAACCGGGTGCCTACACAACCACCACTGAAGCATAGTCTTACTTGTCTGTGGGAAGAAAACGCAGCTGTGGCCTCCACAGCGACTCCAATTCATGTTACAGCTGAGCTCCAGTCACCTTCCTGGGTTGAGACCCAAAGATTCATCACCAGAACTGGGCCCTTCAGATGGTGAGGACTGACTCTAACATGCTTATAATCATTATTACAGTGACAGAATTTATACACATGTGGGAAGGAAAAAAAATTAACTAGAGAAGACACAATGAAAAAGTGAGTTTTCTGTGCAGGTTACATTCTCCATTATGATTTTTCACCAACCTCATTTGCCAAGGGGAACAATGCAAACTCCACAGCAAAGGAAAATGTCATTGAACCCCATTACTAAGGAAGAGAGATGCAGTTGCTGTGTCCTGGAATGAACACAAGAACTCTCACATCTCAGGATGAACACTCAGGCTCTCCCTCAGGGGCCCCTGGACTCACAGTGCTGTCGATGTAAGCTTCAGTCCACACGACGTCATGCTCCTGGTCTATCACTTTGGGCCGGCTGAGTACATGGAGGTATTCCATGACGTTTTCCTGCACATCAGCCAATGTGGAAATCTGGGTGAAAAATCCTGCCAAAGGAGAACCCAGTTTAGTAACAGAGAGGAAAACCTGTGACTGGGGAGGATGTGCATGCCAAGCCTTCTTGGCCTCTGGCTAATTTCTTTCTTTTCTTTTTCCTTTTCACATATTATATATCTTCTCTGCTATTACCCACTTCATGAGTAATGTGTTCATGTTAGTAAATATAGTCAAGCAAAAGGAATAAAATAAGATTGATCATAAACCTGCCTCCAAGAGGAAGCCTCTGTTAATCCTTTAGGTAGGTAATGTCTTCTCAGATATCTACTATCTATCTATCTATCTATCTATCTATCTATCTATCTATCTATCTATCTATCTATCTATCTATCTATCATCTAACATTCATACACACATACACCTCCCCTGGCAGAAATGGGAGTCCTCTCTATATGCCATTTTGTAACCTTTTATTTTTCACGTTAGCGAGTTTATTTCTAATGAGAAAACTATAAACCACAAAATTGAAAGGCTATTCCATTTTTATCACTATAACAACAATAGTTATGACTCATTTTTTAGTGCTTACTAAGGGACACAAAATTTGTTAAACACTTGATAAGCTTTGTCTCATTTATTTTTGACAATATGAAGTAGTGGGGATAACTGCACCCACTTTAAAGGTAAGATGACTGAAGCAGACTGAGAATATGTGTTTCACTCACGATCTTACAGGTATCAAAGAGTGAATACAGAAGATGAACCCAGGATTGTGAGTCTCTCAATCTGTGACTTTTGCTTTTACAGAATTTTGCCCTTGGTGTGTTTGAGGTGGAAACGTCAGCTCATGCCTTCATGTGGTTACCAGATCTGCATTTTGAATATGCTGGGTAGACATGGTTTCTAAGTAACAAAAAAGTTCTATTCATGCCATTGTCTTGTGGATGGGGGTGACATTTTGATCTCAAGTTCAGGGCATGGCTATGTTCTTCTTCAGTTTGGGGTCCTGCTGGCTTTGCTGTGGGTTAGGAGGTGTTAGAAAGGAAGGGATGAAGCCCAGGTCTGGATCCTCAAGAGAGAGCCCTTCATTCAAACATTATGAAAGGCTTCTTGGTGCCTAGCACTGATGAAGCAGAGATTAACAAGATGAGCAGGACCTCTGTCCCCTAGAGCCTGGAAGGTTCAGCTGAACTACAAAATAGCACAATCGACAGACATTATAGCAGGGCCAGCCAATCTCTTGGCTACTCTAAGGAGTGGTCAGCACCACTGAACCATGAAGGATGAAGACCAGTTAGATAGAAGAAGAGGGGTTAAATGGTGTGTCTAGCAAAGCCAAAGGTAAGTAAAAGCCAAAAGTCAGAGTCAAGTCCCTACTAGGAACTGAAAATAGATCAGAATGGTTGGAATAAGAGGCTGAGGGAGAGAGGGTACAAGTTGGGTGCTATAAGATCAGAGGAATGAGCAGGGGGACGATCATATAGGACCTTGGGAAAGAGTTTAGATTTTACCCTATAGTCAGGTAGTCACAGGATGATTTTAAGCAGGGGGACACTGGATGGACAGTCATGTTCCCTCCCCATGTCTTTAAATAAGGACCCTGATAACTAATGTCATGCCAGCTCCTACTGCAACAAATCAAAGAGGGTATGTATGCCTCTGAAGCCAGATCTGTCACAGCACTTGCTACAGTGTTTATAGAACCTCTTAGTGTCTAAAAGAGGACTCAGGGTAGGGAAACATCAGGCCTTCTGTTGTCCAGAAAGGGCCGGGACCCTCCCAGTGCATTTCCAAACAAAGGCCAGCTGGTCTGAATTTAGTATGCCAACCCCAAACCAGGTTGGGACCATGTGGCTTTTGGCTTTCTGATGACAGCTTTGCACAGTGCTAATTAACATGCATTGTCACTCCTGTCCACCCCCACCCTCCCAGCCAGGGCCAGAGCCTGGCCCATCCCAGGGAAAACAGGGCCCAAAGGAGCAGGCTGTGAGCTCCGGTTTTAGCATACAGCACAGGAGTGGGGCCCATGTGCACCTTGGCCTTCCTTCTGAGGTCAGGCACCACAATTAGGGAGATCCATCGGGACACTATTCTCACAAGACTTCCAGGTGGCCCCTCTTGGAAACATGGTGGGAAAGACAAGTTTTAAAGAGTGTCACTGGATCAAAGGGGTCATCTATACGTACCTCTCCATGCATGGTGGCTGTAATCAGTGTTTGAATAAAAAACAAAAACAAAAATAAAAACAAAAAAAGTTTCATTTCTTCTCTACTAGACAAACCTTGGGCTTTGAGGGAAAGGTCTTCAAAGAGACAAACATGACAAAGAGGATAAGCTAAGAGAGGTGTTGCCATGTTGATAAGAGGAGAGAGCTCGATGGTTCTGGACCATCAGGGTCCATGGGCGAATTACTCTCAGTCTAGAACAATTCCTATTTGGGGCTCCTGAGCCAAATGTTCAGTAAAGCCAGCATCTCTTAGGAGGAGTTCTTCTTGATTGTCTATATTTTCTTTCAAATCCCCAAAGCCAACAGTAAAAATCCTTGATTTAGGTTTTCTAAAATAGGGCCAAAAGAAGAAAGGAAATGAATGCAAGGAAGATGGGAGAGACAGGTTATTAGCATAAGGGGAGTAGAAAAGAAAAACCATCACACATTTGGACGGGGATTGAGCTGAGATCATTTTCACTTGGCCTTGCTTACCATAGTCAAAATTCTGAAAAGTGAAAAAAAGCTGGCTTCTCCCCAGACCTACAGACCCATAGCCAACTGTATACCTGACACCTCCATGGGATGACTAACAGGATCCTCAGACTGAACTCACTCAAAACCAACTCTCCATTTCCCTCACTAAACCCATACCTCCCCCATATGCCTTCCCCATCTTAGCAAAGGGTGCCATTCCCCAATTTAGGCTCACAGTGCAAAAACTATCCTCGATAGCCCTCATTTCCTCACCCCACCCCGTAGCTAATTCACAAGTATGTTTTTCTGGCCCCATCTCTAACATATAACTAAAATCCACTACCCCATGTATACTGCTCCCAGCCTACTCCAGACTCCACTGTCTCTCCACCAGAGTATAGGAACAGCCTCCCCACAAGTCTTCCTCCTTATTATCTAGGCTCCTTACAGCAGCCAGCGGGATCGTCTAAAAGTATAAAGCAGATCATCTTCCTGCTTAAGAGCCTAAAACAGGTTTCCATTTAGAGTTAGAATAAAATCCAAATTTCTCAACCTGACCTCCAAGACTCTCCTTCAGTTGCCACCCCCCATCTAACTGAATGACCTCACCCCACTTTGTTTTCTCAGTGCTGCTCTCAGTGCTTCAGCTCCCTGGCCTTTCTCTCTTCCTCTCACATGCCTTCCTTTCCCACCTCAGGCTTTTGCACTTGTATCCTCTGCCTGTCACACTTTTGTCCGGTTTCTTCATGGCTGCTTCTTCCTTATCATTGAAGGTTTAGCTGTCTAAACTTATTTCCTCTTACTTCACCCCACATTCACTTTCTTCATAAGATTCATCCAGTGCTGGATTCTGACTTCCTTGTTTACTATCTTCTTTTGCTGGAATATTAGCTCCATGAAATGTCACAAAAAGAGGGTGCCCATCTTGTCCAGAGCAGTATTCCCAGAGCTGGGTGCACGGGTTTGTGTGAGCCGTTAGCAATGCGACGGCATTCACCGAAGTGTCACTGTCATTCACCTTACTCCTGTGCACTTGGGCATCAAAACAGCCCAACTTCTGTGTTCATTGTACAGGAGGAAACAGAACACAGGGAGTTCAGTAACTTGTCTCAGATCAATTCGAAACCAGTTTCATCTGATTCCAAAACCTTTGTTCCTAACCACTGAAGACACTGCCTCTTCCTGTATTGGAAAAGAGCAGGCATGGCTGCTCAGAAATCTTTCTCCAGGAGGACAGCCCCAATGAGCTGTCAGTGTCTCTGACTGGGAAAGGCTGAGGATTGGATGAGGAAATGTATGGTTTCCTCCTGAGGGTCCCGGAAAATGCTCAATAATTAGCACCAAAGATCTACTCAAAATCCACGCCACAGTTCTAACTTAAATTCAATATATAGACCAGGGATGCAGATTTATAAACGGTAAGAAAAGCTAAAATTATAAAAAATAATATTAATAATGTATACCACAAAGCTTAATGCAATTTTAATCTTCTAACTCCAAGCCATTAAAATCTCAAACCTTTCTGAACGACTCTTTTCTGTTTTCAAATGTTTTCATCTAAGTTTTAGTTAACAAATGTACCTTTTGATGGATAACAGGAAGTTGCTGAGGGCTGGATGCTTTGACTGTAACCATAGACGCTTCCCTTGTTTTCCCTCTGCATTCTCTGAACCGGCCCCTTCCCCTCCTCCATACCCCTTTTAAAATTTCTTTTAAATTCTAGCTCTTGAATGTTTATTCCCTTCTTTAATGTACCTTTTTGGACTTCATATATCATGTAAGAAAACAGAATCAACAATCATTCGGTAATTACCAAGGAGTAATTAATGCTGAAATTAGCCACCTATTACAAATGGTCTTCTCATTTTTCTACATAACATCGATTTATTTACCTTATTCCCTCACAGAGTCTCCTGTGAACTCTGGGTTACGACTGAGTGCGCTAAACCACACACAGCCTGGTACTTTGTATTTCTGAGATTCCACTACCCTTACTTCAAGATTCTTAAGAGTCCCCTGTCTAAAAGCTGCCTTTGCATGAGGTGCTCCATCAGCGTACCATCTCATAATCTGCTTTGCCATGACATCATAGCTGAGGGCCCCTGAGTCTGCTCCTCAGTGGGAGATCCTGGCTGTGTATCGCACATGCCAAGGTCCTTATTCCACCTTTGTTGTGATGGGCACTACTCCCTTTGAGTCTTTATAAGTATCTTTTCCCCCTCTGAATTAGACAAGCTGAAAATGAAGCCAGTGCTCAGATTACAGTTTTCTCAGGACAATGAGGTGGGCAGTGAGGTTGATGGTGTGACCTTGTTTGCATTCCCTTACAGACGACAGTGTTCTTAAAAGACTCTGCCAATATTCTCTTTCATTTTCCTCTTCCCCATCAACGTTACATGCCACTGTAAGAGCATTCACTTCTGTAGAAAGATGTACAATTTATAAACCACTTGCTATTTCCACACCTCCTTGGACCTTCACAAAGATCCAGCAAGAGGCTTGTTGGGCCATGAGAGCCAAAGGCACGTGAGTTAGAAAGAGCCAATCAGGAGGAAATAACCACGAGGGCAGGGAGCCCCACAGCCTCGGTAAGCATGTGCCCACCTGCAGAATGGGGCTTTTAAGTATGAAGCCATCAGAATAAGCCAGACTTTAAATTTCGGAGGAAGCCTTTTCCCTTTGTGAATAATATTTCATTTTAATTTCAAATTTCACATTAGAAAAGGGTAATATAAAGGATCACATGGTGGAGCTAGGAATGCTGGCTTGTCTGCAGCTCTGTCACTGCACCCACTCCCCAACCTGCCTCATATCCTCTCAGAGCCTTAAAGTTCCTGTTTGTAATATATCAGAAACTGACCACATGGCTACAGAAGCTGTTTCTGGAACACACAGGCTGGGTAGAAATCCCAGTCTAGTCTTTATTAGCTGTGGCACACTGAAGTCTTTTCTTAACCTGTAAGTTCTTTTTCCTAGTGTCTTTCAAATTATGGGAGACACGCAAGAGTCCTCCATGAAACATGACTTTCTTCATCCCAAGGAGAGGTAACCTCATATCCTGGTGAAGAATTAGGTTTGGGCTTTGGATCAACTGGGCCTGAATCCTGGCTCTGCCACCTGTTAGCTCATACCTGGGGCAAGGTACTAGTCTCTCTAGGTCTCGATTTTCTTCTCAGGCACCTAACAGAGCTTTGATGAGCATCAAAGAGAAAATACACAAAAGTATTGTGTACTCTACCTGACATTTAGTTTGTCATCCTTAGTTGCTGTAAACAACAATGGCACCATCTTCATCGTCATCACCATTATTACCCATTCTACTCAAATTCTCATGTTCTATAGAAGGTACATGAAGAATGTATACAACTTAAGTGTCCACCAATAGATGAATAGATAAAAACAGATAACACACACACAGTGGAGTATTATTCAGCTAAGATATAGAAGGAAATCCTGTCATTTTGACAACCTGGATGGACCTAAAGGGTATTATGCTAAGTGAAGTAAGACAGAAAAAGACTAATGCTGTATTATATTACTCACATGTGGAATCTAAAAAAGCCGAACTTGTAAAAATAGAGGGTGTAGTGGTGGATATCAAGGGCTGGGGGTTAGGGGAATTTGGAGATACTGGTCAAAGTCTACAAAAAAATTACACGAAGGTATCTGAATAACTGTCATTTTTGCCTTCTTCGACCTGTTCTAAAATATTAACAGTTTTAATTGCCACTTTCTTCCTTCACCATTCTGGCCTCATAAATTTTAATCTATTTTTTAGGGGACAAGACACTTAGAAAGGTAGAGTGAGGGTAAGAATTTTTTTAATGGAAAAAAAGCTGTGGGCCTGAACATCTGAGAAGGGTTCAGACCACTAGTTCTCTTTCAAATAAGGAGAGAATGATCATTAACCTATCAAAAAGGGACAAGCTGAGCAGCCAACCAAGAAAGACTCATGTGGCGTCTCCATTTGACCTAACGATGACTGATTGGTTGAGAACCCAAACATGGAGGCCCTTCTTTATTTGCACAGCTGGAAAACACTCCACTCACCATGATTTCTGAAAGAGAATCAGGCAGTGCTTATTTAAAATCTTGGCACACTGAACATTAGAGAAGGTCATCACAGCGTTATGGCATATCCGGGCTGGTCAGCCCCTCTTTTCACTTTTCCCGGTTCACTTATTTATCCAATAGTGTGAATGCAGAACTTTATATTCCACAAGCCATTTTACAGTGGCAATGATTGTTTTAATGTATTTAAAATGGTTTGCTGCTTTGCCTCATTAGGGCTGGTTCCCTCAAGATAGGACCTAGTTATGTATAAAATGAAACAAACCAATGAGCTCCAGGACTCTCAGGATTTTACTAGTAGATCAGAGCAGGCAGAGAACTTCTGCAAGGGGTATAAATGTCCCCAGACATCCATTTTGAGGGGACAGCATCTGAGGTCCACTGGCTGAGAACTGTCTCCATGGCTACCAGACTTCTAAGCAAAAAGCTCTGTACCTAAAGTGAGTTCTCGACCACTGATGGGGGAAGAGGTGTTTGCTGGCCCTGGCAACTCCTGCTCGTCCCCAGGGTCACTCTGGCCAGGCCTGGCCAATCAGCCAACACGCTTCTCCTTAGGCTCCCCTGGGCAATCCTTGGATCTCTTCTGGCCCCTGAATGCTAATGCTTCATTTCACTGAAGAACTTGTCTGAGTCAGGACGAAAGTATGTAAGGGGTTGGGGGGTGTCACTTGAGATGAAAAATGTTATGCTGCCTCCATACTATAACAATCTGAGACTATAAACAATGATTTAATTAATGACCATAGAAGAATACTTGTTCACTGATGTTACGTGGTCTAAAACCCCATAACTGACGCAACGTGAAGCCAATGTTTATATGGGCACAGATGACTGGAACCTAACATTTTGATGGCAACTGCCCCTTTGAAGAATGGTAAACAATGACATTTTATTCTCATGGCTGTTTAGGAGGGATGCAGAGTGAGGACGGTGAAACTACTGAGAGGGGCTGGCTCTGGCAGGGAAAGAAATGACTGGATTTAGACAGGAAGAGAATCACTGTGGAATCCAACAGCCCGGCCAGCTAAGCAGCTACTATTACCTTCTTGGATTTTTCAAGTTGCTGTACTCAGAACTTTTAAATCTAAAGGGCTATATTCTATAGCCAGGTCCTGAAATACTCTGAATTACTAAACTATCTTCAAAAGGATGCTTCATAGAGTCTTATAAACAATGACTAAAATGAAATTATGGTGTAATATTAGTTGATTAAGACAAGACTTCAATTTGAGTAATTTTCATCAGCTGGACACAGACAGTGGTAAAAACAACAACCCGTGACGAAATGCAAACTAGCTGATGGGAAGGGTTACAATCTGATGTGGCAAGAATAACAGCAACATTTTTTAAAAATGGAAAGGAACTCCGTTTTTAAGACCACAGAATAAAGAAAAAGAAAAAGAAAAAAAAAAAAACAGGAAAAGTTTAGCTCACTCAACATTTTCAAATGTCAACGAAGTTCCAAAAATTATTTCAAGAGTGGCCCCTTTACCCAGAGGACATCTAGAATCCACTTAGCCTCCATCGCCTCCGTTCCTTCTATATGTCCCCCTGAAATGAAGCCAGATGCATTACTCTGAGACAGTCAGAATCACTGACACGCTTTAGTGAGGGGAGCCAGCCAATAAACTAGTTATACATAACTAGGTCCTATCCCTTTCTAATACTATGCCTTGCTCACAGTATGAGTTGTGTAGATAGAGGGGTTTGTACAGTGTAGGGCGGCCATTTCTGGATGTGCACATGCCATAGCAGAGAAGGTCTATTCACAGAGAAGAATGTCATGGAGTGTAGGAAAAAAAAAACAAAAACAAAACAATAAAGGAAAGAAAAACAAAAACACAGCTCCCTGGTCCCTCATGAGACTCAAGCTTTCCTTCTCAATCTGGATTCTGAGTCACTCCCCTCTCTCTTCAAAACATTCCTCTTTTTAATTTCAGGGAGCAACTTTGGTTGCTTGCAACTAAAATAACTTTGTCTTAAGTCACTAAAACTAGATCCGAGAACTCCAAGGCTTTTATTGATTCCTCTTTCCTCCACTAATGTGCAAACACTTTGACTTTTATAAAGAATGGCTTAGGAGACAATATAAAAACAGACCACTGAAATCCATCGATACCAATATATGAGCAACAGGACAGATTTTCCTTTATTATTTATAGTCAATTTACTCATTTTTCAAACATCAAACAATCACCCATTCCGAGTAAGGTAGGAGGCTGGGTTCTGTCAGTGCTCAAGAAGAAATCAGAGTCAAAGGCTGCCCTCACGGAGTGTGCAGCCTCAGAAGGAAGATAAGTCATGCCTACAGATCATTTAACATTAGGAAATAACGTGGGGCATTTATGCGCCAGGCATTGAGCTATCAGCTTTACTTGCAGAGCCTCATATCATGCTCACGATATCTGTATGGGTCAGGTATCATCATTTCTCCCGCTCTGTGGGTGACATAGCTCAGACCCAGATAAGTTTGGTAACTTGCACAGGTTGGTGGATGATAGGGGCTGGGTTAAGACTTAAGGCATCTGGACTTTACCACCTATTAGCCTCCTATGCTGGGCCTTCTTGGTTGTTGTAGAATGAGAAGACACTCTTCACAGACTGTGCCTTCCCCCAAAGCATCGCTTCTTACACACAATGGGGGATCATTAATCAATTAATACGTGAACAAGTACTGAGCTCTTGTCTGTACCAGCACTGACCTAGGTACCTAATATACATAATTTCATTAATCCTTATATTTAATAAGAATCAAAAGAAGAACTATTATCACCATTTCCATTTTTAAAATTAGAACATTGAGGCAGGTTAGAGTTGACTTAATTAAGTTGTGTTGTGTTGGTTAAGTCACGCAATGGGAACATGTCAAATCGAAAATTTCAGTGGCTTAACACAAAGATTTATCGCACATACTATATATCCATCATGGGCCGGCAGATGGCAAGAGACACTATGATCTGTTCCGTGTGGTAACTCGGGGAACCACACTGATGAAGGTTTCTCTATTTCATGACTATTCTATCATGTAGCTTCAGAGTCCACAAGAGCAGAAGAAGAGTATGGACACCACCACATCACCTCTTAATTTCTTTGACCCATAAATGACAGAGGTTGCTTTTCTTTACAAGCTATTGGCCAGAACCAGTGTTGAGACCTCGCTTGGGAATGGTAAGCGACACATGGATATTTGGTGCACAGTAAATTCTTCCAATGTCACTCGGCTACTAAGCAGTAGAGTAGAGAGGCTAAACGACTCCACTTGACTATGTCCTAAAAATTTATAAATATATTTTGGAAGAATCTGTTACAAGTCTATCAATAATCATTTAGAAACACCTAGACCTTATTATAGAATTCAACAGCTTTCTAGAATTCTCTATTTTCTCATGACTATCTCAACTTCTGCACATCCAAGGATAAGTTATTCAGAACCAAGCACATCAGAGGGACCTACCTTTGTTGGCACAGGCCATCCACTTGAGATTGTCTGCAAAAGCCGCCTCCCGGCCAATGAGGTATGTGAAGATGCGAACCTGAGAGGAAGATAAACACACGGATCAGCAATATTCTCTTTCCACTGTACTGCACAGACCACATGCATGGTTCAAACACATGTGGTTTACCTCTTTAATGCTTCATGCTTCCCATCTGTAGGAACATATTTAAAACATTGGAAGTACAGTCATCTAGAAATATATTCAGAACTGGAGCCTTTGATCTTTCAAACCATATGGCCCTGGTGGTGGTTGTTTTTTGGTGTGGAACTTGCGACAGAGGAGACTAACTTGAAAAGGGAGACTGGCAGCATCACGGGCCTGGGTTTGTTGCACACATATGGACAAAGATCATCCAGGTCTGGACCAAATCCACAACCATTCTCCTTATCCACACAGGAAATGCAGAATGTGCTCTTCTTGGGAAGAAAAACACCACTGAAAGACCCTCAACATTTCCCTCAACGTTGAGGACAGACTGCAGACACTCTCTTGCCATCTGTGGTGTCTGGCGTGATTTTAGGAGGTCAAGAGGCACAGCCTGTAGCCAGGAGACCACTGAAGACTTTCTTAAGCCTTCCTAAGTTTTTGACTCCTGAAGAGCAGAGAACATACATAAAACCCTGGCTCTCTTATTTTCTATTGATTTCTCAACTATCTCTCATGAGGCCAGAGTATTTTGTTTATTTTTTATTAAAGTATAATTGACATACAATATATTAGTTTCAAGTATACGACATAGTGATTTGACATTTATATGCTTTAGGATGTGATCACCACAGTAAGTCCAGAAACCGTCCATCACTGTAGAGTTACTATGATATTATTTTCTCTATGCTATACATTACATCCCCATGACTTTTTTTTTCTCTGGAGGTTTGTACCTCTTGTTCTCTTGCACCCACCCTCTTTCCTCCCCTCCAGAAACCATCAGTTTGTTGTCTGTACCTATGAATCTGTTTCTGCTTGTTTTGTTTGTTTTGCTTTTTAAATTCTACATGTAGGAAAATCATACAGTATTTGGAGAGAATGTGGAGAAAAGGCAAACTTTGTGCACTGTTGGTGGGATTGTAAATTGGTGCAGACACTATGGAAAACAATATGGAGTTCCTCAAAAAACTAAAAACACAACTATCATACAATCCAGAAATTCCACTTCTGGGTATCTATTTGAAGAAAACAAAAATGCTAATTCAAAAAGATATATGCACTCAAATGCTCATTGCAGCCTAATTTACAATAGCCAAGATATGGAAGCAACCTTGGTACGCGTCAATAGATGAATGGACAAAGATGTGGTATATATATATTCCATACATATATATATGGAATATTAGCCATAAAAAAGAATATTAGCCATAAAAAAGAATAAGATCTTGCCATCTGCAACAACATAGATGAACCTATAGGGTATTATGCTGATTGAAATAGTCAGACATAATTCTTGAAATAAACCATAATCTACCTGCCAAAGTAGTACTTGAAGGTTAGATAGAAGAAAGATAAGGAATTAAACAGGTTAACCCTTTCACTCAAATTTATAGTGGTTTGTGGGTCAACACTACACAGATCAAATAAAACTCTTATGGCTGGCCAAGTACAGTCCGTTGGCCACTTCTCTGAGACTGAGTTAATGAAGACATGGTAGTAGATGAACAATGCTTGCAATGCAGCACCAAAGGCTTTACTAGCTGATGGCTCCTTAGCTCATCCAGACTGGGTCCAGCACCCCTACTGTTCCTTCAGACTCTTTATTATGATTGTGTTAACTAGTATCTTATGTGGTTACATCTGTAAAGTTGATCTCCACTGGATTATCCACTTGGCAAGGAAAAAGAAGGGATATGTCCCTTTCTTCTGGCTATGACCCAGTGGAACACAGTCCTTGGAACATTACAACTCAATATATAAATGGATAAAAATATATAAGTGCTCATAGTTGACTGTAAAAATGAAGATTTTGTTTTAATTACGAATATCTTCTCGTCTGGGAATTATAACTTGAAGACTAGTTTTTAGGTGATGGTTTATTTCCAACTAAAGAGAAGTTTAAGTACACATTGTCATATAGTCTTAGTCTGTCCTCATTTGTGTTCAGGAAGGCAGCCACTTCAGCCATCACAGCTCCTGCAAGGGGGCTTCCTGAGTGGAAGAGCAGACAGAGAAGCCTTTGCCTCTCTTCATCCCTCTAGCTCTTTTCCACATTATTCTCACTGGACTCACATTGGAAAGAAGGATTTTTTTTTTTTTAATTGGGAGATTCTGGCTTCTCTTGGGGGTGAGGAGGGAAGATTCAGCCTTGTATAGACAAAGGTGATTACCACCGATCCCCCTACACAGAGATATCCCCACTTTACTTTTCCTGTCTGGCCACTGTTGGCATTTGGTTGATGATGTCTGATTTAGGGAGAAACTGAGACCCAGTTAAGTGAAGTGATTTGATTAATTTCAAGGCCTTATCTAATCAGAGTGGTTTTCTAAGACCTCATGGTAACACTGGGATCTCCTATTAATTACCCGGAGATGCTGGTTCTGTCAACACAGAAAACTTCCACCAGCTCCAAGGCCCAGAGCCAACACCCATAAGAGCCAGGACTAGAATCCTGCCTATTGAGACCAGACCCATGCTTTTTTCATAACACTTTGCCTTTCATTTAAAATCTAAGCTATTTAAAGAGAAAACACTAGACAGATAAAAAAACTTGCATTCCCCTGGTTCTTAACCAAGTAGAAAGCATAATGAATAGCTTTTAGGAGAAATGAAGCTACGAGACTATCTTTGTAGGCAAAGAGGAAAACATCCGACACAAAGCAACCTATTTATTTTTGAGTACAGGTACCTGGGTGCACCAAACCTCCAATGCCGTCCAGATGAAGAACCACAGGATACACTGAACTCTCTCTGAGGCATAGGTAAAACTCCAGAACGATGCTGTGCGTCACTGGAAAAGTTCTATAATTCCTGATTTTAAAAGATGGCATCCCATTTGGAAAACCAGTAGGATTGTGCCAAAATTCAGACCAGACACGATTGCTCAAGAATAACTGTGCTAAGAATAATTACAATAATGAAAACCAGCACTACACCCCCCATACACACACCACCACCACTGCCCCTACTATCACCACCACTGTGGCTTCTACAGCCAGCATCACCACCTGGGTCAGGTAGATGCTAGAGGATTTGTAGCATTATACCTGTTTTGGTGGTTGGTATTTATCTTATTGATTATGAAAGAAAGTCAGAATCATGTTTAATATTTCCATTTATGTGTATCCTTGGCTTCCAGTGGACTGGCTCCTTATCTGAGTAGAAACAGAGTGGAAATGACTTGTTGCATCTCTGCCTATAAAGTAAACATAATCAAATGATACTAGGTTCACGCCCCGGATTTCTCACAATAATGTCTTTCAACTGGCAACAAAAAGAAAAGAGGTTTTATGCCAAAATAAATATTTTAGAGAGCAACTTCACAATATCCATAGCATTTTATAATTGTGATTTTTTTCAGAACCAGTAATTCTACCTTTAGGCATTTATCTTATAGCCAGGATAACAAATAAAATACCTAGGGGGCCAAACTGTAACAAAGATGAAAGGAAGTGGTAGAGTATGGAGAACTGTAAAGCTCATGTCTTCTTAAATTCCTGTCATTCAGTTTTACACATTTTCGCAAATACACAAAGTATTTCGCAAATACACAAAGGATGTTCACATTATTTGTAATGGACCAAAAACTGTTAAATCCTAAGTGTCTCTTGAGAGATGATTGGCTAAAAACCTTATAGTACATTCATGCAGTGGAATACCATGCAGCTATGTACTCATGGAGAAAAAGGCAGCCATTATAAATCGGTAAGGTGAAAAAAGCAGGTCATACAGTATTGTTTAGCATAGAATGCTATTTTTTTTTTTGCAAAAGGGACTTATACTTTTTACTTCAGAAATTTCAATTTCATTTTGAATGTTTTTACAAATGAACGAGTATTGCTTTAATATTCAAAGATCACTTTGAAACAAAAAGAAAGTAATGGCCCTGCTACTTCCTGAACCATTCTGTTAAGGATATAAGCAAAATAAATGTAGCAGTGGAAATCAGACACAGAAGAGATGACATGTGGAAATTAAGTCCTGGCCTTACATCTTCCAGAGTGGGCTGATTTACTCCACCATTCAATTAACCGAGTGCAAAACATCTACGAAGAACATAGTCAAATCGCTCATTTCCGTCGCTAACAGATCCTGTAACCTAATGGATTTTATTTCCAATGGTTGGAGACTTCTTCCCTAAGAAGTGCCATCAAACAAACTTTTCCAAGTCTGCCTTGAGCCCAACTGCTTTTCTGATGTGGCAAAGCGCCTTAGCAGAGGCAGAGCGGGGGTGGTCCTGAAAGCCAGGTGCACACCACTGATGATCATAGCGAGTCATAGCACAGTTCAGATCCAGGCAATCATCAGGACACACCAACACTCTCCAGAAAGCCAGGCCTATGTGCTCATCATCTGCAGGCAGGATGGCACCACTTTCATTAGTGCAGCACAAAGGCAGGGTGGAAAAAAGTCTGCATAAACCTTTTAGTTCATTTTGACCTCCTACTTAAGTTTGGATGGTCTTTAAGTGTTCTACAAACCCAATTAAGCTTAATAAAACGTTAAGATGTGGACATTTTGAAGTTCAAAGTCACTTAATTTAATCTACTTAGTATACAATTTCCCAAATGAAATAAACAAAAAACTCAATGCAGTTTTCCTCCCCCCAAAAAACAGATTTATGCTTTTTTACTCATATAGATGCAATTCTCACCAAAAACTTAGAGGGGCATCATTCCTCTCGACCTTTGGTAAATGTAGGTAGTTTGAGTTTGCAAAGATAATGAATCAAATTCTCTCCTTTCCATTAAAATAGGAGAAGCGAAGGAGCTACTAGTAGAGCTATAATGGGACAACTGCACAGCCAGGAAATAGGCTGCTGCAGCTTACACGTGTCCCTACAGTAATGAATGGGAGATCACCAATGCCCATGCTTTTGACATAGTCCAAGAGTAGCTGTTCAACATCCATCTGTTACAAGTAACTTCTGAGCACTTACTGTGTGCCAGGGACCTTTCTTGGTGTTGGAGATATGATGAATAAACAAAGCAAACTCTCTGTCCTCAGGAAGTTTACATTTTCATGAGTGTGAAACATGATAAATGTCAAATTCATATATGTTTAATTAATTGTCGATTTAATGCTTATGAAGAAAAAAAAAAAAACAGGGTAAGGCAATAGAGAGTAATGGGGGTTGCCGTTTTAGAAAGGAAGGAAGAGAAGGCCTCCTTGGTAAGATGATATTTGAGCAGGGATCCGGACAAAATGGGGATGGTGGAGGGGAGCAAGACATATGGCTTTTGGGGAAGACTGTTCCAGGTAAAAGGAACAGAAGGTATAAAGTCCTTGAAATAGGGATGCTTAAGGGATATTGAAGAGACCAGTGGG
>NW_011889118.1:137538-145088 GCF_000151845.1 Pteropus vampyrus
ACTGCTTTTCTGATGTGGCAAAGCGCCTTAGCAGAGGCAGAGCGGGGGTGGTCCTGAAAGCCAGGTGCACACCACTGATGATCATAGCGAGTCATAGCACAGTTCAGATCCAGGCAATCATCAGGACACACCAACACTCTCCAGAAAGCCAGGCCTATGTGCTCATCATCTGCAGGCAGGATGGCACCACTTTCATTAGTGCAGCACAAAGGCAGGGTGGAAAAAAGTCTGCATAAACCTTTTAGTTCATTTTGACCTCCTACTTAAGTTTGGATGGTCTTTAAGTGTTCTACAAACCCAATTAAGCTTAATAAAACGTTAAGATGTGGACATTTTGAAGTTCAAAGTCACTTAATTTAATCTACTTAGTATACAATTTCCCAAATGAAATAAACAAAAAACTCAATGCAGTTTTCCTCCCCCCAAAAAACAGATTTATGCTTTTTTACTCATATAGATGCAATTCTCACCAAAAACTTAGAGGGGCATCATTCCTCTCGACCTTTGGTAAATGTAGGTAGTTTGAGTTTGCAAAGATAATGAATCAAATTCTCTCCTTTCCATTAAAATAGGAGAAGCGAAGGAGCTACTAGTAGAGCTATAATGGGACAACTGCACAGCCAGGAAATAGGCTGCTGCAGCTTACACGTGTCCCTACAGTAATGAATGGGAGATCACCAATGCCCATGCTTTTGACATAGTCCAAGAGTAGCTGTTCAACATCCATCTGTTACAAGTAACTTCTGAGCACTTACTGTGTGCCAGGGACCTTTCTTGGTGTTGGAGATATGATGAATAAACAAAGCAAACTCTCTGTCCTCAGGAAGTTTACATTTTCATGAGTGTGAAACATGATAAATGTCAAATTCATATATGTTTAATTAATTGTCGATTTAATGCTTATGAAGAAAAAAAAAAAACAGGGTAAGGCAATAGAGAGTAATGGGGGTTGCCGTTTTAGAAAGGAAGGAAGAGAAGGCCTCCTTGGTAAGATGATATTTGAGCAGGGATCCGGACAAAATGGGGATGGTGGAGGGGAGCAAGACATATGGCTTTTGGGGAAGACTGTTCCAGGTAAAAGGAACAGAAGGTATAAAGTCCTTGAAATAGGGATGCTTAAGGGATATTGAAGAGACCAGTGGGAACGGAGTGGAGTCAGCTAGGAGAGGTTGTAGGGGACGAGCTTAGACAACAGGTGCCAAGTTATGTGAGTCCTTGTGGGTCACCGTTAGAGAGTGCTTTTTTTTGTTTTGTTTTGTTTTTTTTCCAGTGAGAACGAAAGCCATGGGGGCACTCAGTGGGAGCCTGACATGAGCTACATATAATATTGTAAAAGGTCATTCTGTCTGCAGTGTAGAGAATTGGCCATGGGCTGTCGTGCTCAACCAGGCTGCCCATTTGATTTTCCTGTGATGATCTTATAATTCTGAATGCTCAGGTTCCATTCAAGAACAATTAAGTCAGAACATCTGGAGCCAGGGCCCGACTTTTAATAGCCTTATGGAGGTTGCAAAGTGAGGTCAAGTATGAGAACACAGCCACAGGGAGATAAGAATAGAAACAGATACTAAGTAAGAGGCAACTGAAGCATTTTAGGTGAGAAACACAGTGGCTCTGGCCAGGGTGGTGAGAGTTGTCAGACTTCACTGGGCATCAGAATTACTAGGAGCTTTGAATTGCACATTAAAGGTAGAGTCCCTAGCACCTACACTCCAGAGATTCAGGTTAAGAAGGCCCAGGGATCTAGATTTTTTTAAAAGCACCCATGGTGGGTCTAAATCAACACTGCCAACACTTAAAAAACAAATACCTCCAAGAAGATGAGGCCTGAGCAAAGGAAATCGGGACTGTGAAATAAATCACTGGAGCTATTTCCAATAAAGGTGATTTTATTTATTGCTAAAGACTGAGGTTGAACTTCAAAGAGTTTACAATTCGCTAGATGATTAAAAACAAAAAGAGAGGAAATGGAAATGGATCATTTAAAAATGACATTTTTAAAGAAGCTCATGTCCATCCAACAAGGCAAGAACATCAGACATCAACCAGACAAGGCAAGCAGGATCAGTCAACTGCACCTACCTCTTTCCCCAGCAAAGGACAGATCTATACCTGAACGTCTATAGCTGCTGAGCTGGTGTTCACCCAAAACATTGCTCCTTGAAATTACAATAACCCCACTCTTGCTCCCAGACACAGAAAAAGGGCTGGGACCTGGGCACTGAGAAGTCTCTGAATACACAGTCCGCTTTTATAGAAATATAAGGTAATCTTTTATTTTAAAATAACATTTAACTATAAATTTCTACCTTTAAAAACCTGCAGTTTATATGGATTATAGATATAACTGAATGTGCTGAAAGAATCATCCAGTACCTATGGGTGCCCACAGCCATGGCTTGGTTCTAAACTTTAATTCAGATAGGTGGCAGCTTCTGCACGTAAGCGTGTGAACTCACCTTCATGTCTTCTCACCTGCTAATGTCCCTTCAAACTCACTGCCTTCAACTCAATTATTTCCTAAAGTACCTCCAGGATTTCTCAAAAATGGTGCACTATTTCAGCTTTAGAAAGCGGTCTCCTGATATCTTTATGTTTTAAAGTCAATTTGATGTTACTCAACATATTCTTAATCTGTATCTTCACCAAAGATATTCCTAACCAACTTCTACTATTAATTGCTCATTTCTATGATTGCTGATGGAGAGGAGCATTTCTTGATGAAATCTTTAATCTCTAAGCAGAAGATGAGGATTGGAACTTTATTATTCACAAAAATCCCTCATAAATCACTGCCAATATGTGTCTTCATGAAAATGCTGCAAGAGAAGAGGTAGACTCAGGGAAGGTTGACACCAGTGGAAACAGTTATATTGAGTAGGCTGCTTTAATCTAAAAGTCATCATGCTCGTAATAAAAGAAGAAATGTCCTTATCCAGATAAGAGAGGCAAGGATGAGAGAGGCAAATAAGGTAACGCTGCCTTGAGCAGCGATAAAATAGGAAAAATTGAATTAAATTACAAAAGTAATAAAATTTCAACAAATGAATATCATAGATCATTATGAAAAATGAACTGTCATTTTGGGGATGCTCTAAGAGTCGGTTTAATCTCCTTCCTCTCAAGCACAGTCCCTGATACCTCATGTGAGATATTGGAAATATCCCAAATCAGAAAAAAAAAAAAAAAATCACCATTTGTAATCTTCTGGCCAGGGAGATAGAAGTCCAGTTTTATGGTCATGTATTTTGTCATAGTGAAGGAGACAGGTGTCTCTGGGTCCCTCAGAAACTGTGACCTGGGTTAGCATAGTGGAACAGAGATTTACCACTTAATAGAGAAGTAAGAAGTTAAGCTGCAAGCATCCTCAGAGGTGGGTGATAAAATTCGTTCAGGGAGCAACCAGTATATTAACCATATCTTTTTATTTTCTGTATATTTGATGTTCTGATATCTGGAGCCTTGCGGCTCTGAAGAGATTGCCCCTCCCAGGGTTAGCTAATTCCTGGAGATTGTATACAACTTGCCTGCAAATGCACCTTTGATAAACAAACCAACCAATTCAGAGCTCAAGCCTCAAATCACCTCCTTTCATCAGGTGCTTACACCCTGGGCCATTTTCCACCTGCCCTAATCACCCAGGGCCAGGTACCAGACAATAAGGCCCAGCCCTCATCCTCCAGGGCCCACTGAAATTACTCAACCCTAAACCTGCCTATACTACTGGCCTTTCTTCTCATGGAAACAATAAAGCCTTCAGCTCACAAACTCCGCCTCCCTCTCTCTGCCCACTCATCTTGCCTTGGTGCACCCAAGTGGCCCTACATGTCTCTTGCTTCTGAGGGGGCATGAGTATAATAAACTTCTTCCTTCCAGATGGTCACTTCCATGGCTGTGTGCCTTATCACACCTGATTAAAACAAATCCCGGGTACCTCTAACACAGTGGGAAATCAGAGGACCCAGGTTCCATGTGGGTCCAACTTTACACTTACTGGCTTGGTGATCAGAGTAAGTTAGTTAAACATTCTGAGCTGTGCTTTCTACCTATATATTGTGGATCATCTACCCACCCCACTCACTATGATTAACAGCAAATGAGATAATGGATGAAAAGTGGTCAGAAGCTATGAATTCTAGTAAGTTAGGGTTGCATTCCACTTGTATTTCAGATAATTTTTTCCTCAGTAAAACTAAACAATGTGAGCTGAGGAAAGGCAAGTCTCCTTTCCATAGATACCCCCTCATGGTGCCCAGAGGTTTGGTTGAAGAGGAAATTGACTTTGTGGGTAAAAAAAAAAGAACTTTTTTCCTAAGGGAGGGTTTGGACAAGTCATCACTGATATTTGTCATTACCAAGGATAATGGGATTGACAGTTCCCAACATAATCGGCGTAACACTAGAGATGTAACAATGATCACTTCTATTAACCTTTGGATAATCATAAGATCCACTGAGAATTTGGTAAGGGTTATAGACTTTCTCCAAACTAGAAAATGCCCAAGCCTGTATGTATATTTGCAATTTCAGACAAGATCCATGAGGTCTGGGGCATTTTTCCACAAAAGCCCAAACCTGGATTCTCCAGGTACCTCTAGATCTCAGGTTAAGAACCTCTGTCTTATATTCTTCTTGTATTCTGCACTACAAATTCTTTGTAAACAAATTGTGCTCTTTGGACAATCAAGATGGGCTCTCATCTGAAGTGCTTGCCAAATGGGGAGAGAAGTTCACAAGTCCATTTGCATGCCCATTCTCCAATGATATGCGTACCAGGTATCAGTATCCATGATCAGATCCAGAAAAGTCACATCAGGAATGAGTCCTCAACATAAAGGAACAAGGTAGAGACATCAGGACCCCCGAGACAAAATAGGCATCGCTGTGGTTCTTATGATACACATCACATCATGAAACCTTCGAATGACCACATTTAAAGGAGCAGGGACAGAATGGACAAACAAGACTCCTATTTCATTCATTTTTGAATTGACAGACTCCAGCACAATGCTTGGCATAGAGCCAGTACTCAAAACACTGTTGGCAGCACCATAAAAATCCCCTCTGCTGATACTAGAGCTCTTGAGATAATCTCATCTCCAGGCTTCAGGCTGCTGGCAACTGCACGACTTATAGATTTGTATGGCCAGAAAGCCCTTCCCTGCATCCTTTGCCCTCTTGGACCTGAAAAGATCAAGTGGTGACAGTTGATTGTTCACAGGGATGCCCCTTCTTCTAAGAAGATTTACACATTCAACACCATGAACAAAAAGATAAACTCATATATGTATAACTATTAAGGTAAGCAAAACAGATCAGAAAATCTTATGTAAAAGAAAAATTGTTCCACAAATTGGGATGGTGATAGATAATGCTCATGAAACACCACGAGACCATGTCATTCCCTAATTTGAACCTCCAATGCCTTCTCATTGCATTTGAGGTATATTTCAAACTCCTAATCACAGCAAAGATGCCCTAGAAGATCTGGAAACATGGCAAACTCCTTTTGGCTTTAGGATCTTCGTGTCCACCTTTGCCACTTCCTGGAATGTTCCTCGCTTCCCACTTTGCATGGTTAACTCCCTGTCACCCTAATTATCCTTCTTCACATCACCTCATTTGTCTCCTTCATGATACTCAGTACCTTTTTCAGTTATCTTAATGATTTGTTTGTTTACTTGAATTATGTCCATTTCTCTCTCCAAGCAAAAATGTAGATGTTGTGAGGGCAGTACGAGGCAACTGTGCCCACTTGGTGCCTGGCATGTAGTAGGTTCCTTATAAATATGTTTCTCATCTTCTCTGCATTCCTTTTCACAAATTTTAGAAGTCAAGAGAAGTCAACATAGAACACACTTGAATTTACCAGAATGAAAGTTCTTTCCTTCATCACCCTCTCCATTTTAAATACGTTCTTATATTTTTAGGTGGATATGCCATCAATCAGCTGAAGTTTTATTTTCCCTGTGCTCAGTTCCCCTGATTTCTTTTTACACTAAGCTCAGTGATAAAATAGGAAGAAATGGAAGGGTGAAAAGCTCTAATCTTTGTTATTATAGTCTCGGTTCGGGGGCCAGAAAATGGTGTCTTATTTCAGGACCTCCACGGGTGAATGATCAGTTTTATAATGTGTTTTTTTTCTACCCCTGATTCTAGATAGAAGCCATGCAAAGATTGAAGCCAACTGTATTTTAAATAATGACCTGCTTCAGGGATTACCTAGTAGGAGAAAGACTACATCTTAAAATAATGGTGTCACTCTTGCCCTTCTAAGCAACTTTCAGTGGAAGTCTCTCCTTTTCCCTCATGCTTTGTGACAGTTTGGACAGATGGCATCGTTTCATGGAACACACAGACGACTGGGTAGACAGGTTAGCAGAAGGCAATGAATACAAGACAGAGCTGAGAATCAGACACACCTAGTTTTAGAATCTGGATCTTCCCCAATGCCCTGAGAGGCTTTGGGTGAGTTACTTGACCTTTCTAAACCTCATTCCTTACTTGTGAGGTATAGCAATTAATATAATAGTACTTACATGGCAGGCTGCTGTTAAATGGAATAAAGAAAGAAAACTGGTAGGGGTTGTGGTGGTGGTGGTGGGGATTCATGCTGCAAAAAAGTGTGTGAGGGGTTCTCATTCTAAGAGAACACCTCCAATGGTGCTCTTTCCCGGATTCTAAAGAGAAAATGTATGGGGAAAAGGCCCAAGGATGTGAAGCTTGAAAACATGACTTGGCTTGCCTTTCTCCAGACTTTAGGGAAAATTTCCTTTTTCCTTAATGTTCCCTCCACCCCGAGTTTGTCTCTCTTAGCCTCTCTCCACTATTGGACTGGTGAGCCCCCAAGGGTGCAGATCAGGGTACAGAACCAAGACCCACTCGGTCTTCAGCACAAATGTGGTCCTTGTGTATTCTCACTGGGATTTGAGGCCAAAGGCCCGCAGTAAGAAACAGCATGCATTCGAGCACTCCCTCTACCCACTACCCTGCTGAATCAGCACAGTGGAAGGTTACAAATCAAGGATTTGGGATTTGGGAATTCTGCCCAATTCATTCTCAAACATATTAAAATCAACAGATGTTGTGAATTCTAAACTAGCACAGTTACTTTCTCCCAAGGTTCTTGTCACTTCTATTTTTCCAACCAATCCTCCCTGTCACTAAGAATTAGTCTAAAATTGCAGTTTCCGCTGTCACCTCACCTACTGCCTTCTGGGGCTTACTGTCAGTAAGAAAGTCAAGGACTCATCAGACAACTGCAAGGATACTGTTGAGGAAAGTGTTCATTCCATTTACCTGTGATTCTCCAAGAGGCAGACAGGAAGGGACATGCTCTGGGGTGCAGGGAAGGGGCTTATATTTTGGAATCACCTGTAGGGTTTTGGCAATTTATAGACTGTCATTACCTAGACACCAACTTCTGCCCCCTACAGGGGTTCCAGTGTTCCCATGACCTAGAATTCCCACTATGAGAGTATGCCACCTGGATGAAGAGCACTATTTTGGCATAATGAGTAGTAGCCTCAGGATGCATGGGGCAGGAAAGC
>NW_011889118.1:146648-160728 GCF_000151845.1 Pteropus vampyrus
CCCCAACACCGTTGCCAAATTTCCACCCATCCACCCCCCTTCCTGAAGACTAGTCCTTTTCCAATTCCTTAAACACCTGTCACATGTCCTTTGCATAAGCTACTCCCTATGCACTGAAACATATTAGCATGGCTATCTCCTTCACATCCTTAAAGTTTCATCACAAAACTTTCTACCTCCCAAAGTCCTTCCCTCCTCATTTTATCTAAATTAAGTCTCTCTTTTATTCTCTGTCTCAGACTCTACTGATTTTCTATATAGCACTTGGTACAACTTACAGTTGTTTTATTTGCCCATCACCTGGCTATGTTCTGCTCCCTAAACACACACATGCACGCACAAGAGTATAGATACCATATAAATTTTGTATTTATATTGGTTCATTGTAGTTTCCCTACTCCTAATCCAACATCTGACCCATAGAAGCTGCCCTCAAATATTTGTCAGATAAATGAATTAACATGGACATCGCTCATTCATGGGTCGCCAGGAGACAAATCCAACTCAATGGCATATGACACAAACGGTTATTGCAGGAAATTAAAAGGTAAACACACCCTAAGTGGGGATAATCCATCATCATATATAGAGTAGCTAACAGAAATAGAGGGAGTAAATGAGTACTAAAGCATTAAAACTAAGGCGTTTGAGCACTGGTACCGCACATGGTAGGACTGCGCTGAAATGGGCACCATCATTATTCCCTATCTTTACTTAACAGATGAGCAAACTGAGGCTTAGAAAGGTAGGAACCTATCCCAGGTCACACAGCAGGTAAGTGGCAGCTACCAGACCTTTTTAAGTTAAGACACGTAGGACTCCAAAGATTATTTTCTTAATTGCAACATCATGACATGAGAACACAGTAGGTCACAGAAGAGGAACCAGCAGGTCACAGAAGAGGAAATACTCAGGGCAACAGAAACAAACGAACAGAAAATAAACAGATTAAAATGTTCTATCTTACGTTTAAGCACACACACTAACATAGATTAAGACAAAAATAAGAGTTTTGGGATATTTTTGTTTTTTACTGTCAGATTGAAAATAACTGGTTGATGACAATGAGAGTACTAGGAAATAGCCTTTCTGCTGGTGGGAATTTAAATTGGCATAGGTTTTCTGAGAATAACTTGGCCATACTTTCAAATATTTAAAATGTGCATTAAGTTGTGCAATTCAACTTTTATGAAATCACTTCTAGGAATTATTTTTTACCACCAAGTTGAATTTTTTTACTTTGCTAAAGTGTACAAATAGAATGAATATAATAGTCTACATTCTATGGCTTTTACTACTTTATCCATTGATGATTTCCATTAGATGCTTTTGTCCTTCATAGTTCAGAAAAAGTTCAGATGACTAATATTCTGTAGAAGTTCAATCTGCCTTCCTTCCTAACTACCAAGTTAATCTGTCTTTTCGGAAGACTTGCCAGATGTTATTTTTGTTTGTTTATTTGCCTCGCCACACTGCCCAATGAAACCATCACACAGTGAAACAAAGATGTAACATAAAGGATATATGTTGCAGTACTGTTCGTATTAGAGAAAAACTTCAACTTAAATGTACCCACAAAAGAGAATTATAGTACATTCATTCAATGAAATTTCATGATGCCATTATAAATAATAGAAAAGTTGATCACTTAATGACTTGGAAAGATATCGGTAAACAAACAAAATAGGCTCCAAAATGCCATCCATGTACAGCCTTATCCAATCTAAAAAATTATATAAATACACATGCATAGAAAAATAATGGAAAGATATATGCAGAAAGGCTTCTAATGACATAATCTCTGGTGGATAACTGGCAATACTTATTTCCTGTTATCTGCTTGTTTACAAATTTTCTACAGCGAACGTGCAATATTTTTATTATAAAAACTTTTTCAAATAAAGAAAGTAAGAAATTTCCATTCAATTCCATTCAGCACATATTTACAGAGTATCCACTTTCTGTCAGACTCTGTGTAAGGCACTAGAAGGACAATGTTGACCTAATGCCTAACTGCATGCAGATAACATTCAGGGAGGAAAATGCACACTTTAGAGCTTAAGTATTATAGAGATGATATGCTATTAAACAGGTCTCATAAGGATGTTCTACTGAAAATTAGAAGCAGTGCCATTTCAGAAATGGATGAGGCCAATAGCTTGAGGCCAATAGCTACAAAAAAGATCACCCAGAGCTGTTAAGAATAGGTAAGTCTTGATTCCATTCCATGCTCGTAGCTGAAAGCTTATTTCTATAGGTATTCAACCATCACTTCATTTTACTTTTCTCCTTTTTTGAAAATTTCTGACCTGAAAGATGTCTTCAGCTCAAGGTGACATGTCAATGCTAAGAGTGAATATGAGTACCTGAGACACTGCAGCAGAGCCTCCCAGAGCCCAGGCCCTCTGAAGGCCCACCGTCCACATTTATGGTCTCATTTTTCTCCCAAGGGAACTAGAGAACATAATCTAGACTCCCAAAAAGTATTGGGAAGATCTAACAAATTTTATGACTACAGAACACTGCCCAAGAGGTATGTCTGCTGTTAAGAAATCAGAAAATGAATCAATCTGCTGTCAACGCAGCTTTGCAGCTAATGTGGTTAATACGGTACACTTTGATTTTCTTTAGAAATGGAAGAACAGAGAAGGAATGCTGGCATGCTACTTATCTGCCCCCATGCTGGGGCAGAGGAGGACTGGAGGTAGTGGCTTGATAGTTACAACTCCAGCCTTGCATCTCCAGGCCTGAGGCCAGCCTCCTGCCTCAGTGGATAATGAGTTTGGCAATCTCTGATCATCTTTCCTGAATGCTAATCCCCATCACAGAACTTCTATAATGCATGATATAATTTAATACACCTGGCAGACTTACCACCAGTTCATTCTTTTGTTATGTAATAGCCCACAGTGAAGTCGAGGGTGGTTAATGCTCTGACAACCAGCTATTATCCCCAATAACAGGTGATTTTCAAAGGATTATTGCCATCAGAAACCATTTTGTAATAACCAGCAAATGGAAGCTGGCGTAGCAAAGAAAGATGGTCTTTGGGAGTTGCCATTTATTTTGTACAGATCTGCAAAGATGCTTCAAGCATCTTCCAAATGAAACAACTGGAGTAGTGATGAGGTTTTATGGGCCAAGATACATCGCTGCACTAGAAAACTTAGAGGGACGGATGTCTTAAAGTTACTCTTAGAAATCTTTCTATTTTTATAAGACTTTTCATCTTTTCCCCTCATCTTTGCCTTTTCATAATATTCTGAATTTCTAAAAGCCTGCTTCTCAGTAAGTTACAGAAATCTTGGGAGCTTTCCATGAACTAATTTTACTCTGAAGATGTTTTACCTTTGTGTCAGGCCACAGATGGAAGATCAGTCATGGCACTGATTCTGAGAACATTATTTCTGATAAGCACATCCTGACTTAACTGAATCTCACTTTGGGAAGATAACGTAGGTTGGGTTATGACAAGAGAAGAATAACCTATTGTCCTCAGTGTGCAGGAGTTTGGCTATCAGTCTATGGCAAAGCGAGGCTTTCTTTATTCACTACCATGATACCCCACAACCAAGTGAGTCCTGCTTCATGGGAGAAATTTCCTTTCAGGCAGTAGTTTTGTTAGACATGAGTCCTCTCCTAAAAGAAAGGCCTATGAATGATATATTGCCTTAGGACAGTTCCCAAAATAGCACTCCTATCCTCCAAACTCAAAATCCAAATTCTGTAACATCAGGAAGGTGGTTTTTCATGTCACTGCTATGATAAAAATCATCGAGTTCTTTGTACTTTACGCAGATTGCATAAATCCCAGCTGTTTGAACTTGGGAAACATGTTCAGTGATGAAATTAAACCAACATCATCTTCCTTTATCTTGACAGTTTAGACGACGGGAGGCGATTGCTGCTCTGGCCATCAGGTTAGGTAGTCAGTACTAAAATTACTATACTGCCTAAAGTTTATCTTTGATTAAAAATTAAATTTAACTTTCTTTTATCATTTTCCATGCCCCAACAACATGCATGTGTTCTTCAAGTTAGATCAAGATGAACTAAATATTTAATAATCTGTCCTAATTAGCTACAACTGTTACCTGATTTCTCTCTGTAAATGAATGTGAAAGGGCCCGGTAGGCCTAACGTTAACCTTCATCCACTCTCATTATAGGAGAGAAATTACAGGCTCTAATTAGATGCTTCGAACTGCAAAGAAATAGAATTTTCATAACCAGCTTATTAAAATCCTAGGGCCCCTATGGGATAGGGCAAATTGCTTCTATTCTGATCTGCTTATCCTTGTACAACACTATACAGAAGACTCGTGTTGTCTGCCTTGCACAGCTCATATTTCTCCCAAATTAATGAGTACTCAAATTATTCCAGCTGCCCTCCTGGCACAAACAAAAATTGAAAATCTACGGCTGCCAAGTGACGTGGATAACTCAGCTGCTAAATAAAATATGCTTAAGGGGACACAGCTGCTGGGGTGCCTATTTACATTAAAATTACTAAATCCATGAACACAGAACAAATGTCCCAAGACAGCGAAACAGTGTTAAACACTTAGGTTAACCCTTTTATTAGTCCAGGGCCCTCAACGTGTAAGTGTCCCACGCAGTGGGGCAGAAACATGACATTTTTACCAAACACCTTTTTTTCCCATAAAACAGATCCCTAAGTATTATGGTTAGAGAACTAGTGGGGATGGTCCCTAGGGAGTCCCCACTCTTGGAAGTTCTTTACTTCCATTGACGGACTCTATGTCTGTTGATGTCTTTGTACAAACCAATTAAAGTTGTCAACTAAAATTAAACGTAGATCTTAGGTTTGCTAGGTTTTGACATTTTATTAATCTTTACAAGATTCTCTTCTGTGTTCTGATTCTCTTCATTGTTTACAGGGTCCAATAAAGCTCAGATGACCAAGAGGTGGAAGTCATAGAAAATGATATTCCGAAGATCAATGAACGGTGTCTCAAATATAAGTGGCCAGCCATTTGGCAGGACTTAGTAAAGAGGCCCCTGAAGAACCAATTCAGACAGAGAAGGAGCCAGTATGGGAGAACAGTAAGGAACAAGAAAAAAGCATGGGGGAAAAGGTCCAAGTATTTATTGATTAATTCAGCACTCCTTAATATATAATTAATGCGCTTCCATTACCATCGCAAAATTCCAGACACTAAGGGGTTTTGCTCAAATGTCTCCAAAATCCCTAATCATTGATAATGTCAATGACCTAGCCCAGATAAAAATTCTTAACCCAGATTTCAAAGACTAAACCCCTGTCCAGATCCATGTCTCAACCATACACAAATATTCAAGCAACCAAATACCCCTCAAAGTTAGTCTTGGACCATCAAAGAATGTATTAGCAAGGTCTATCTTCTCGCTGAATTCGTAAATGTTTTTTTTTTTTTTTTTTTTAATTCAGAATCACAAGTTACAGCCTGGTTTCTCTGGCTAATTACAAAAACATGTTCTGTTTGCCTTCCTGAACATTCTGCCTTGCACACTTTGCATTGTCCAAATCATGTAAAATTATAGAGTGATGTCATCAAATAGATCAGGCTCAGGGGAAACAGATGAAGATTCTATAAACACTTTTCACCCTTAAACACATAGCCTAAACAGAATACTTCCTCTCTCTATAAGAGAAAAATGGCAACGAATGAGATTTAAAAAACAGAATGGGGACATGTGAACATCAACCCACAAACATTTGAACATGATTAAGGAAGCACAGACATAAATGAAGATAAGAGGGAAAATGTTGCTCTCAGAAAGAAAAAAAAGGCCTTGACACTGAAGGAAGCCAATACAAAGTCAATTTAAATTACATGGTGATGCTTTTGATCCATGCCATTACCATGTATACTTTTGCTTGTACTGAGATGCTTGCCTAAATACCTGAGTGTCTCCAAAGAAGGTATTATCTGCCTCTGAACAGTCCTACCTCATTTAGAATCTAAGTACCCAGACATTTTAATCCATAGTACACAGTCCTGCATCCTGCCTAAAAACAAAAATTTTAGAGATGTGGATTTTGCAGTTATTTTCCTAGGATGGGTGTCAAAAGACAGAATTCTTACATAACCTTCACTGTCACTTTTATGATGACACTTCTGACTCTTCTAGGGAAACTATGAGTCCCAGACATGTTCTGGATCAAATGCAGAATCAGCACACACAATGTGATCTTAAGAAAGAGCAGATGATGTGAATGACTGTGACCTGGAAAAGCATATTTACATTTTATCTTGCCTTTGACACCTTATAGTACAAACACAAAAGTTGTCCTCAACAACTTTGGTGTTGCAAAGTCTTTAAAAATAGCTCTGATATATGGGGTCAGGCAAACCTATTAAATGAGAAAGATAGAATCAAGTGGCAATCACCCATACTGATAACAGGAACAGTACCACGAGTAGTATAAAACATCATAGGTTATCAGTGTCCATTCCAGAAGGCAGTATGATTTTGCATGAAGGAATACTTTTCCTAATTATCTAAGATGAATGGTAGCCCAAGAATGTGAAAAAAAAAAGTATATACAGGTATATGTTTATGTCTGTATATGCAGTCATTTAGCTATATTAACTACATGAAATTACAAGACAGACTGATATGCTACCACTGACCAGCTCTTCAGATTCTTTTAGTCATTTATTTTTTGGCGAGTTGACTCTTTTAGGGTAATAGCTAATCTAGTTTTGTAAAGTACATCAAATGGACTGATAGTCTTTAAAATATAGTTCCCTATCTCTCAATGTAATGAAACTGTTACTTGATCTCTTGCCAGTTTCATTTTAGGAAATCAAAACAAAAGATGTGTTTAAAGAGAATTTAAATTAATTTTGTTTTGGTATTTCAGAAACACTTGTTGAAAGTGTGACAATGCATAGCCAAGACTCAGACTTACTGTGGTAAATTAATTATTCTGTTTCAATTTGATATATTCCCTTGAGGAGGCAAAACACTCAAAAATGACCATTTCCATTAGATATTCTTTCATCTCTACATATTCTAGCTAGCTTTTTGAAAACAGTCTTGACTACTAGAAGAAGAAATAAGGCCTAGCAGTTGTCCATTGAGACTAATCTAACTCAATGTTTCACAAACTTAAAATAAAAATCTAAAAACTAAAAAAGAAAAAAATCTTAATGTCAGCTAAAGAAAAAAAAGACTGTACACACTAAGGAACAATAATGACTCACAGCTGTCTTTTCACAACAGAAATAATAAAAGGCAGAGATAACGGAATACCTTTTTTTCTGGGCTGAGAAAACCAAAAAAGGGCTGAAATAACTAAGTTTCTAATTAGAATTTAATACTCAGTAATGACATCCTTTAAAAGGAGAGCAATAAAAGAAATCTGAAATTCTACACTATAAAAATTAAAAAAGTAAATAAAATAAAAGGAGAGCAATATTAAAACTTTCACACAAATTTGGTATCAGCAGATTTCAAAGAAATGCTTTAGGCAAAAGGTCTCATCTTTTTACTTTTAAACCTTGTAAACACAATGTACATGTAAATAACACTATTTATCTTCTAATAGATATAATAACAAAAGGATTGATTCATCAAGAAAACATAACCCTAAATTTATATACTGATAATAACAGAGACACAACAATATATAAAACAAAAAGAGACTGGACTAAAAGGAGAAATAGAGAAATACAACATCAGAGCAGGGGATTTTTAACACCCCTCTCTGTAACAGACAGAATAAGCAAAGTAATCAGTAAAGACACAGAGGATGTGAATATTACAATTAGTTAATTTGACCAAATTGACATATACAGAACATTATATTCATCAACTGCAGAATACATTTTGTTTACAAGTACTCAAGGATCATTAATCAAAACACATCAATTCTTGTCTATAAAGCAAGTCTAAATATATTTGAAAGGATAGAAATCACATAGAAGCTATTCAATATCTCAGTGGAATAAGTTAAAAACCATAAAAATTAACTGGAAAATTTGGAACCCAAATTGCTTCAAAATTAAATAATATACTTTAAATAATCTGTGGGATATTAAAAAGCTCACAATGAAAATTAGAAGATAGTTTGAATTCAATGATAATGAAAATATAATATCAAAAAGCACATAGGATATCACTAAAGCAACTAGAGGGAAATGATAGCTCTGCATGCATATAATAAAAAAGAAGGCTGAAAATCATGATCTAAAGTTTCATTATAACAAGCTATAAAAACGTCAAATTTAACTCAAAGAAAAAATAAGAATAGAAATCAATGACAAGGAAAACACGTACTATGCCAAAAGTTGCTTCTTGAAAATCCAATAAAACTGATAAATCCTTAAAAAGACAGACTAAGGAAAAATGGGTGAAAACACAAATTAACCATATTAGGAATAAAAAAGATAAAGTCCTATCAATCTTATATATTAAAAGGAAATGAGGGGAATTTATAAATAACTTTAGTCCAGTAAATATGAAAATTTCAGAGCGATGAAAACATTCCTTGAAAAGCAAAATTTACCAAAACTTATTCAAGAAGAAATTTTAAAATTGGAATAGCCTACATCTACTAAGACAATTGAATTTGTAAGGAAAAATCCTCTGCAAAGTAAACTACAGTCTCCTGTGGCCTCAACATTGAATTCTTCTAAACAGTTCTTCTAAAGAAGAGAGAACAATCTTACACAAATCTTTACAAGAACAGAAAAAGAAGAAAATTTGCCCAACTTAATTTGAGGCCAGCATACACTAATTAAAAGCCTGAAAAAGAGATTACAAAAAACGGAAATTTCAAACCAATATCTTTCCTGAATCCTGAACATAGATACAAAGATATTAAAATGGCAACAAATCATGTTCAGTGGAATGTAGGCTTAATATATTATGATAAAGTTGAGTTTATGCCATAAAGGCAAGGTTAGTTTAACATTTGAAAATCAAATGATAAAATATGTGGCATTAAAAAGAAAAGTATGATAATCTTAATAGATTCAGAAGAAGCACTTGATAAAATTCAACACCCATTCAACTAAATTCTTACCAAGCCAGAAATAGAATAGCACTTCCTTATCCTTAAAAAGAATAAGTACAAAACCCAACAGTAACGTAAAATGGTAAAAGTGTTAAAACTGTTCAGCCTGAGCTTGTGGATGAGATAAGAATATCTACTAATCCTTATCCTTGCAACATTTGTATGGAAATGCAAATGACCAACAAGAACAAAGACAATTTTGAAGGATCAAAATAATATTAGAAGACTTATACTACCAAATATCAAAACTTATAAAGCTCAAGTAATTAAAACAGAATGGAATTAGTATAAGAATAGACGAATAGACCAATAGCATAAAATCAGAGTATCTAGGAAAAAAAACCCTAATTTTTTAAAAGTGCTACTAATTTTTTAAAAATACAATAAGAAAAAGGTGGTTTCTTCCATATATGGTGCTAGATCAACTTGACAATCTATGTGAAGAAAAATAAACCTTAATTTCAGATGACTATTAATAATAAAGTTTAATAATGAAGCTTAATAATAAAGCTTCTAGACAATAATAATATGAAGAATGTCATCCACCCTCTGGGTAGGGAAACATGCCTTAAATTGTACATAAAAAGGTACTATCTATAAAGGAAATGTTTGATACACCGAACCTTATCAACATTAGAAACTTCAGTTTATCAAAAGATAGCATGTAAAAGAGACAAAGGAAACCACAGAGTGGGAGAAGATATTTGCAGTACATATGTCCAATAACGAACTAGTATCTAGAATATTACAAAAAATAAAATAAAATCAATAAAAAACAGACTAATAATTTCAATGGGCAAAAAATCTTGAACACTTTACAGAAGAGGATATCCAAATAGACAAACACAAATAGCCAATAAGTATATGAGACACTGATCAGTATTAGTCACCATGGAAATACAAATTAAAATGACACTAGATACTAAAATACACACACACACACACACACACACACACACACACACACACACACACATTGGAATGGCTAAAATTAAAAATTTGAGAATATCAGATGTTGGTGGAGACGAATTAGAACTCCCACTGTTGCAGTCACTTTGGAAAACTCTTTGGAAGTATCTACATTAGCAGATGCCCACCTTGCCCACTGTGCACCCAACCTGCCCATCTTGCCCGCCGTATGCCCACTGTGTGCCACCTTGCCTGCCATGTGCCCTCCATGTGCCTGCCATATGCCCACCGCATACATAACTTATGAGGTAGTTATTCTACTAAGTATATCCCCAACACAGATGCATACACAAATATGCAATAAAAGATGTGTAGTATAATTTTTATAACAGCATAATTTGAAATAGCCAAAGTTGTAAATAATCTATATGTCGATCTATAGGAGAGGAAAAAAGTAAATTATGATATATCCATATTACAGAAAACAACATGGCAGTGATAAGAACAAACCAAACCACTGGCACACATGACAACTTGAATGAATCTAACAAATGTAACACTGAGCAATAGAAGCCAAACACAGAAGAGTATACACCACATGGTTCCATTTACATAAAGTTCAGTAACAGGTAAAATTAATCCATGGTGATAGAAGTCAGAGAAGTAATTATTTTGGGGGACATCATGACTGAAAGGAGGCATAATGAGGGAGGCTCTCGAGGTACTGGTAGGTTCTGATTAATATATATGGTGTTCATACGTAAGTGGTCAGTTGGTAAAAAATCATAGAGCTCTACATGTAAATTTATTGTACCTTATCACACGTCATTTTTTGAAATGTTCAATGTACAAGGTCTTTAAAAAGTTAACTCACTATGCTTATGTAAGATTATATCACTAGGAGAAATTGAGAAGGGCACAAAGGAACACTCCATACTATTTTTATATTTCTTGTGAGTCTGAAATTATTTCAAAATAAAAATTGTTGTTTTTTTCAAGTTGTCTTTATGATAACACAGTGCTACCATCATCCTCATGAAGATAAGTGTAAATGAGCCAGAGCTAAGGAACTGGCCTAGTGAGGAAAGAATTTGTGGTTGCAATATCTTTGCCAAAAGTGTTAATGTCAGGGAACCTGGAACATGGAACTGAATCACAGTAGTCTTAGGTGAAACTCACTGACCTTATCATTTTCTACTTACCAAGCATGGCCATTGCTCTCACCTTTAGAAATCTAAATCTCAGGGTACTTTGAGCCTATGTAGGAATCCTGAGTGTGGCTAAGAGGCTAAAAAAGGTGGACTCTAAGGCTTGTCCACTGAGTAAGCCATCCTATTAAGACAAGACAGCATGCTGGGAAAGGTGTATTGGCCTCAGAGCACAGCACCACTCTCCCTCCATCCCAGAGTCGGTACGACGTGCTCGATAAATTAAAGAGCTTCGGCTCTGATGACTTTCCTTCTGAATGTTAATCTTGAATAAATTAATGCCATTGCTAATCTTGCACAGATGAACAAAGGCTGTCTGCAAACAACAGCACTCTTGTTTCCAGGCCCAGTGACATTAAAATATCATCTTGTCTTTCATCATCTTTGTCTTTATCTTCAGTTATTCCTGCTGTGAGGTGAAAACAGCCCAAGATGAGATATTACTCCTGCTGAGTCCAGGTCCTGCAATATATTTCTTTCCAACCAAGAAATTGCAGCTTTCTGCTGTCTGTCCCTTGGCCCAATTGTCATAATCCACCTCAAGCAACAAATATAGCCTCCTCCCACAAGGAAGATTCAAAAACCATCATCACATATGTAAAACTTGAACAATGGCTATGTTCATTTTCCAGACCACATTTTCATCTCGTAATTACATATGATGCAATCTGGGGAGGGAATTTTAATGGAATAAACATTTACTACAAGATTTAACTACATGAGAAGAGGATTTTGAAGATAACACTCAGAATCCTGCTAGCTTCGCTTCAGATGCAGGACAATGGCTCTCTCAACTCTAATTATTTTTGGTGAGGTCCTCAGAGCATACAAAAGATCCCAGAGCTATCCCTACCCAGTACTTACTGCCAGGTCCTCCCCATGCCAAGCACTTGGGCTGTGTTAGCCCATCTAGTCCTCCTCTCGTGTTAAGGTAAGTACTATTTTTATCCACATCTGACAAACAGGGAAACTAAGACTGAAGATCATCCAAATAGTAAAAAGAGAAGAGAAGGAAGTCCAACTCTTGAGTCCATTATCTTAACTACACCCTGGACTCTGGCTCCTTCACGGGGTAATATAATGTGGTTCTGGGCAGAGTGGCTCTTTATCTTTTCACTAGCCACTTTTCTGTGAAGATGTTATCTGCTTGGATCTAGCCCAGTTTGCTCCATTCTTGTTATTCATAAAATTGGCTTTGCACAAACCATACGTTTTCTATGAAGAATCACAACATTCCAAAGGGATTCAGACCTTGAGCTTTGGTTTCAAAAAGCAAAGTGCAGGACCCAAGGAGGAACTGGCTGATTTTTATCGATATCCTTTTATCATCCCTTCTAGCAGTGAGCAAGGTAGCATCAGATTCTTCCTGAAGACAGAACCCCCAACAGTCTTCCCCTCTGCAAAACAACTTCATTAAATCGTATGACATAATGGGGTCATGTCTGACATTTATTGAGCATTTACTTATGTGACTGGCAGTGTTCTAAGCTATTATAGGAGTCATCTCACTTAACCATTACAACATTCCTATGGGGTAATGTGGTAGGCAGAATAATGCTATCCTCCTACCCCGACATGATGTCTACATTCTAATCCCTGGAATTTGTGCTAATGTTATGTTACATAACAATGGGGACTTAAAATTATAGATGGAATTAAGATGGCTAATCTGCTGACCTTAAAATAGAGAGATTATTCTGAATTATCCCACTGGGCCAATTCAATTACAAGTGTCCTTTAAAGTGGAAGAGGATGTCAGAATCAGAGTGCTGTGATGTGAGAGAGACTCAACAGGCCATTGCTGGCTTTGCAGATGGAAGAGGGCAGATGAGCCAGGAAGTGGGGGCAGCCTCTATAAATCAGGAAAGGCAAGAAAAAATATCTCCTAGAGTCTCCAGTAAGGAATACAACCTTGCTGACACTTTGACTATAACCCTCTGATACCTGTGTCAGATTTCTGACCTACAAACTGTTAATTAATTTGAGTTGTTTTATATCACTATATTTGTGGTAATTTGTTATAATAGAAAAAGGAAACTAATACAGGTAGGTTTTTTGTGATGATGATCTCTATTTTACTGATGAAGAAACTGGCACTGAGAGTTTTAAAATCTTGCCTGTAGTCATCCAACTAGTAAGTAACGGCATCAGAATTTGTACCAGGCTGTCCAGACCCTCATTCTTACTATATAATGCCTTCCCACCAAAGCGGCTCTTCCTACTATCAAATTGTCCCTATTATTTCTTTCACTAAAACAGAGGCTTTCTTTAAAAGGTTTAATATTCACTGTGTAGCATTTGAAAGGGAACGGAGAAGAGGAAAACAATTTTATCTAGTTTTTCAATATACAAGTGTTTCATCTGCAGAATTAAGTTTATTCCTAAATATTTTATCTTTTTCAATGCTATCATAAATAAGATTGTTTTCTTAATTTTCTTTTCAGATAGTTTATTGTTAGTGTATAGAAACACAACTGATCTTTGTATTTTGATTCTTTATCCTGCAACTCTATTAAATTTATTAGTTCTAACAGGATTTTTTTTTTTGTCTTTAGGGTTTTCTATATATAAGATCATGTCACCTGGACAGAGAGATAATTTTACTTCTCCTTTTCAGATTCGAATGCCTTTTATTTCTTTTGTTGCCTAACTGCTCTGGCTAGGACTTCTAATATTGTGTTGGATAGAATTTGTGAGAACGTGCATCCTTGCCTTGTTCCTGATCTTAGAGGAAAAGCTTTCAGCTTTTCACCATTGTGTATGACGTCAGCTGTGGGTTTGTCATATGTGGTCTCTATTATATTATGTTTCTTCTATACCCAATCTGTTGGGAGTTTTTATCATGACAAGGTGTTGAATTTTGACAATGCCTTCTATGTACCAATTGAAATGATCATATGATTTTTATCCTTCATTCTGCTTTTGTGATCTATCAT
>NW_011889118.1:160778-169273 GCF_000151845.1 Pteropus vampyrus
GTCACCTGGACAGAGAGATAATTTTACTTCTCCTTTTCAGATTCGAATGCCTTTTATTTCTTTTGTTGCCTAACTGCTCTGGCTAGGACTTCTAATACTGTGTTGGATAGAATTTGTGAGAACGTGCATCCTTGCCTTGTTCCTGATCTTAGAGGAAAAGCTTTCAGCTTTTCACCATTGTGTATGACGTCAGCTGTGAGTTTGTCATATGTGGTCTCTATTATATTATGTTTCTTCTATACCCGATCTGTTGGGAGTTTTTATCATGACAAGGTGTTGAATTTTGACAATGCCTTCTATGTACCAATTGAAATGATCATATGATTTTTATCCTTCATTCTGCTTTTGTGATCTATCATATTGATTTCATATGTTGAACCATCCTTGCACATGAGCAATAAATCTTACTTGATCATAGTGTATGGTTCTTTTAAGGTGCTATTGAATTTGGTTTGCTAGCATTATGAGGATTTTTCATGTATTCATGGGGGATATTGGCCTGTAGTTTTCTTTCCTTGTAGAGTCTTTGTTTGGTTTTGATATCAGGGTAATGCTGGCCTCATAAAATGAGTTTTGAAGTGTACTCTCTTCTTCAAATTTTTGGAAGAGTTTGAGAAAAACTGACATTAATTCTTCTTTAAATATGTGGTAGAATTCACTAGTGATGCCGTCTGGTCCTGGGCTTTCCTTTGTTGGGAGGTTTTTGATTTCTGACTCAATCTCCTTACTACTTATTGATCTGTTCAGGACTTTTATTCATGATTCAGAAACACCGGTTGTATGTGTCTAAGAGTTTATTCATTTTTTCCAGGTTATCCAGTCTGATGGTATATAACTGTTCATAACAATCTCTTATGATCCTTTTTATTTCTTTGGCATTAGTTATAATGTCTCTTCTTTCATTTCTGATTTTATGGGTCTTCTTTCTATTTTCTTAGTTTAACTAAAAGTCAATTTCATTTATCTTTTCCAAAAACCAATGCCCAGTTTCATTGATTTTCTAATTTCTTTCTCTAATTTCTTTTATTTCTGCTCAAATCTTTATTATTTCCTTCTTTCTGCAAACTTGAGCTTAGTTTGTTCTTCTTTTCTAGTTCTTTGAGGTATATAATTAGGTTATTCATTTAATATCCTTCTTTTTTAGTATCGGTGTTGATCACTATAAATTTCCCTCTTACTACTGCTTTTGCTGCATTCCATAAGTTTTAACATGTTGTATTTTCATTTTTATTTGTTCCTACATAGTTTCTAATTTTTGTTTTGATTTTTTTCTTGGACTCATTGGTAGTTCAAGTGTGTTGTTTAGTTTCCACATATTTGTGAATCATCCAGTTTCACTTCTACTATTGTTTTCTAGTTTCATTCCATCATGTTCAGAAAGGTATTTGGTATGATTTCAATCTTCCTAAATTTGTTAAGACTTGTTCTGTGACTTAGCATTTGCTCTATCCTGGAAAATATTCTTTGTACACTTGAGAAGAATGTATGTTCTGCTAATGCATCTATATTTAATATTGTAATTACTCCTCCTGGAGCCTCTAATCTAAATGAGGTCTTCTACGTAAATCAAGATGCTCGCCAATCTCATTTCCTCTTTCTGGGCCCTCAGGAGAATTGTGTTTCCCAGTCTCACTTGCAGTCAAGTTGGGTCCTTGTAGCTAAGTTCTGACCAATGGAATATGAGCAGAAGTAATATAACTACTTCCTAGCTGGCCAAAAACATGCCTATGTACACCCCTCAATCTTTCTCTCCCTTCTATTATAATTACGGAGACCACATTTTAAAGTTGGTGGTACTAGAGTCTAGACAGTCACACCCCAAGAGAACTAGCCAACCTGTATTGTATTGTAATGTGAGAAAAAAATATACCTTTGTTTTTATTAAGCCATTTAAACATATTATTTATTTTTATTGCAACACAGTCCAGCCTACCCTTATTAATATATATCTCTCGTCAAGACATTTACTTTGCCTTCAGCATTTATGTTTACCAAAATTTCCTATGAAATACATGATTTGAAGTTTGCTTGTTTATTTCCTGACTCCTCAGTAACTACTGTTCACCTGTGTTATCCATTGGCTAGGTGTTAGTTCATTGCCAGGTACATAATAGTTGCTCAACAAATACGTGTTTGATGCATGAATAAGTGGATGCTGAGCACATAAATGAACTCACTCTGTGATTTTTGCCTCCCACATCTCTACCCATTGTGTGTGTGTGTGTGTGTGTGTGTGTGTGTGTGTGTGTGTGTGTGTGAAAACCAAAGGCATATTTTCTTTCTTATTGGAAGATGGCACTTCTACCAGGTGCGAGGTATCATTTGTTTTTTAGGGTAAGATTTAAAAAGAAGTCTGTAACTGTAGTTTAAAATTGAGGACACGGGTAAAGTCAGATTTTACAGTTATGAATAGATGTAAATAGTTATTTAAAATTGGTCTCATCTCATCATACCAGAATTAGAGGAAAACTAGAAGAAAAAACATATCTTTTCAATTAATGGAGTTACAGAAAAAGAGAGAATCTTAAGACCAAGATTAAGAAACTAAACTGGGCTAGTGGAAAGTAAATGAAAAGCCTATGTAAGCTTGTTAGGATCTCACTGCTTCACCATGAACCCAGGTGTTGGAGGAAATTCTAGGGTCACCAGGGATTTGGGCATGCAAATTATGGCTTAATTTACAAATGTACATTTAAAAGCATTCTTCTCTAAGAGATTCAGGTATCTGTCTCTTTTCCAAATGGCCCTAGCCCTCTACCTCCCTGCATAATTGGGCCAAGGATAGGGGTACTCAGCTTTCATGAGCCTCTGCTCAGTCAACATGTACTTATTTTAAACAACCCCAAATCCAGTTTGGCAAGAATCCCAAGGACTCCAATCAAAAAGATCTTATTTAATTCCATCTTTTCGAAGAAGTGTTTATTTGGGTTATTTTCTGTCACTTTGTCTTTGGTAGCTCTACAGAGTAAGCCAGCTATTACTTTAAACCTTAGAAGTTATCTCGCTGAATTGAAACTTCCATTTTTTATTATAATGTGCAGGCAAAACAGTGGTGGCCTGCTACCAAATCAGTTAATACCTTTGTATACATAATGTGATACCATCCAGCTACTTCTCATTCTCAGAGATCGGTGAATTCAAATAGATTATTCAGTTACAAACCCAGAAAAGTTTCACTTGATGGTTTTATATGTTCTTCAGTTGAGTTGAGGCAAGGAATATAAGGCCTTTAAATTATGTCTCCCACATTTCTGACTTTTAGCTTCAAATAAACAATTATCTTTTTTTCAGGCCATAACCCTTGTCCATTGTTCAATATGGACAGTACTTCGAAGCTTTAAACAATGCATATCGATAGCCTCTCTGTGGACATAGATAGCCCCGAAGTGACACACCCAAACTCTGATTATTATATCTGAGATCTGACTCCCACAGGAAAAAGGGAATGAAAACAGGATTAGGAAGACCCTTTCCATCAGATGAATGGTTCCTTTGATAGATATATAGAACATGCTACTCACCGTGCTCACTTTTCCCTGCTAAATTAAGACAAGCAAATACAAACTCAAGCAGCAGCATGCCCCAGAATTTCCTCTTCACTCCAGCTACCCCACAGAGTACAATTCTGGGATGAGCAGACCACGGAAATTCAATAGGCCAGCAGGAATCCTAGAGAGATCTGCCCTTACTCAACGGCTTTTTCATAATACAGCTTCCAGGTAAGCTGTGGAGACTTTAGCCACATCCTGGTACTAGGACCAGGTACCCAGTACAAAAAAATTCCACAGATGAAAGACAGAGGCAGGGTTCTTTTCCAGCCAACAAAATCGATGTCAATCTTAATCCATAACCCGGGGTCCTTTTCCTTTTCAAACCTTAGGTTGCTCTGTGAACCCTTTTCATATATCGGGACAAGGGCATAGATATCTTCTGCACTGATGACATAATGAACCAAGGTTGATCAATTTACCTGAACTTTGTCTAGAAAGTAAAAGGCAATGGACATACCCAATGAATGTAGTAAACAAACTTAAATATAACATGTAGGAAACACACATTACAAGCTTCAAATCAAACCTCTACTCTGACCTCCAAAATGCCAAGAATGTCCCCCTTAGAACTGAACTGGACTGTGGCCAATTAGGTCTGAATTCATCACATATGTTTTGGGGGATGGGGCTTTTACCTGGACTCAGCCTAATAAATTGTTGAGCCTTCACAGAAATGCTCTAATGACAAGAATTTTCAGGAAGTTGCTGGCTCTTGCCTTCTTTCACTTGTTACCCCTTAACACACCTTCTATGCGTTACTTAGATGAAGGACTTTGTAAAGGAGGCCTTTGTAAGGGAAATAACTGGGGCAGCAGTGTAGCAGAGCATGAAATCCCAATCTGGATGGTTGGCTGCTTCATAAAATGTGACCAAGGATGGAGAAGCCAAAAACGGAGGTAGGTTACAGAGTGATGGAGCTCACAGTAGCTGACAGAAAGCTCCCCAACCATATCATGACAGTTGCCCTGTGCGGGGTTCTGAACGAAATCCATTATGCTGCCCACGGAGCATGGGATGCTGGCACAGTCAGCACACACAAAAAAAATCGTCTCCTCTGAGAGCTTTAAAAGTTATCAAAGCCTTCCACTGCTCCTCACCCTAGGAGTGAGAGTCTAAAGCTGGAAAGCATCAATTCCCGCAGCGCCCCTGAGAAGCAGTGACAAGATCATTTTAAGGGAACCAAATGCATACACTTCAGGAACAGCTACAGTCTCCAGAGGCATTGTTGCTCAAGGGCATCTAGTCTTAATGGCTATATGCTGTGAGTCATGGGTGATTAGTGACTAACAAAAGTCCAAGCACCAAATTCTGAGAATGGATAACATATTGAATAAATACACACTGATTTTAATCACACGGCTAATAATATCACCCCACATCCTTAAACTCTAAAGGATGTCCCTGAATGGAAGAGAAAGAGGCGAGTGATGCATAACTCTAGGCAAGTACTGACATGTGTCAAATGTGGCAATTACTTATTTCATGTTTGAAAATGTCAATGAGAACTGCCACTACTTGGAGGAAAAGATGTCCCTATGCCAACCTTCTGTTGAAACGTCAATTCCAGGAACAGAACCCATGTGTGGCTTCACCCAAACAAAGGTTCAGCTGAAGAAGATGGAGGAAGCTATCACCTTGTATTAAAAGACAGCTTTAGTTGGCTACAATAAAATAATAGTGCTTTCCTAGATTATGATGGGCATGCTGCTAGTCAAAGAACCCTGGATCCGTGGAGGAACTGAACTTAAATGTGGAAACGAAGCTCTAGTTGATTTGGCTTTATAGTGTGTGAAACAGGATGGTGCCTAAAATACACGAGCTAGTGATGATATCTCAACAGAAGCAGAGAAACCAAAACAGGTCAGTCTGTTCCTTTGTGAAAAGAAACCTATGCTACTTTGATTTCAATTCACTCTCTACTCTGCACAGGGATGTTTTTCCTTGAAAAAAAAAAAAAAATCTCCCAATTGATTCAAGGAAATAAAAGTTTCTGGGGTGTGTGTGTTGGAGGGGACTGCCATGCCTATCAACAACTACCAGACTTGAGTCATTTCTCTTGAATGGTAATGAGAAAGTTTAAACAACAGGAAGGGAGTCCCACATTTGGGTCACTGCAGTACCTTAGGTGAGTTACATGTGTGTCTCTAGGCCTAGACACATCTTGTAAAAGGGATTCCACCCCAGTACAACTGTGTGCTATTACTGAGTCCCAACATCTGGGTGATCAGGAAGACTATGACATCAAAAAAGAAAATTACTAGCTCAACAAATTTTTATCAAGACGCACAGCACACAGAGATCATTGAACCTGCAGCAAGCAACATAGGGGAAAGGCAAAAGCCCATTTGCCAGGTATCAAAAATTAGAAAAAAAATTAAGAAATGGAAACTATTTATGGAATGGGGATTCAGCATCCCCCCAGTAGAAGATTGTAGCTGTCCTTACAAGTCAGTTAAAAATGTTTAAGGAACATACTTGGACTGCAGCATTTCTAATGCGGCTGTCACACTACATTTAATGCAGAAAAGATGTATTTTTAAATGATCTGGTTACTCTGAGGGCTTTGGCTTATAAAAGCCTTTTTTATTGAGATTCTAAATTCCAGTCTGAATAACCTTTCAATTTGTTCCAGTAATTTTTTCCCCTCCTGCATTTGCATTGGCAGTACAGCTGGAGTCATTTCAAAGCCTGGGTCCTGAGCACTGAGAATTTGTACCACGTCTCCCCCTTCAGCGTAGACCATGGGTGCCAGATTTGACATTTCTATGAAGCTGTTTGCACAAGGAAACCACTTGCCTTTCAAAGAGCAAGATTAAAGTGAGCTTAGGAAAAGAGAGAGAGCATGTAGTATTTTTCATCACTCTTGTGATTACCTGGGGCTTGAGGTAGGGGTTTAGACTACAAATTAAGTCACTTTGAGATGCCTTGTGCAGTTAAAGTGCTGCAAACAAACGTGGCTCTTGATTAACATCTCTGTCTACACCCCAAAGGCCATATTTCATTATCTAACCATCCCTTTGGTCTCTACTGTGAGCAATCTGACTCATACGATTTCCAGCTTGGAGCATAAGTGACACTCATGACAACACTTCAGTGCAAAGATATGAACAATGTGTAAACTCTATCGCTTTAAATGGATATCTTCTTCCTAAATATTGACAAGAAAAAGAGACCCTTGCTGAGCTGGGAAAACTGTGCATGGATTCTAGGAAATTCCAGTCAAACACCTGGTTAGAGGATAGCAAATGTTGATTTAATCCATGCTATATGCCCAGCACTGAGCTATATGCTTTCAGAAATATTTTTTGTCCATAACAAAATATCTGAGTAACAGGCCATCACTCCAATTGTGGAGATGTTAGCTATTCTGAAGAAAATTTAATATCATCCAAGAATCTAAAAACTACTTTTATATTTAATTAGTTGGAGTAGAATTAGGCCTATAAAATTTTTGAAGGTAAATTTTAACCCAAAGTGGCTACAACGCAACTTGTGTAGGTTTGAATAATGCAAATTTCATGGCACCTTAAATGACCTTTTACAGGGAATGAATGTTCGTGACATGTATTCATATCATGTAAGCACATCCTGTGAGCAAGAGCTAGGTATCCTGGGTGTAGAGAGAATGGGACAAGAAGCCAAGGAAAATTCCTGCAATTTCTTGCAAGCAGCTGTTAGGCTTCTTTCACATATAGGGATCATTTTATTTTTATTAAGATCACTAGTTTTCAAAACCTTGATGACATAACCAGTTTCTCACATATTTTGTTTCTGATCCACTTCTGAACATAAGACGATCTTTTTTTGGTGTGTACATATAAAGACAACTTATAGGACTGGAGATGATTTTTAAAGTCTAGAAGAAAATTTTAGTTCCTTTGCAAAATGTTTTCTTAAGCACTATGAAAAGAACCTGACTTCTTTCATCCACAATGTCCCCAGTTCCACAAGCATTTAGAACAGAGAATTCTGCTATCTCTGCCTTTAGAATAGACAGCTCATAATTTTTGAGAACTTGTTGTGACTTTGGGGAAGGTGGTACAATGGCTAAGGGCTAGAACTCCAGAGTCCAGCGGATTGGTGTTAGGTCTATGGTCCTTCACTGAACAGTTCTGAGACCTAGAGCATGTGTCTTTCCAACTCTAAAATGGATTAGTTGTAGCACCTACCTCAGTGGGCTGCTATAAGAATTATATGAAACAACTCATAGAAAGCACTTTGCATGGAGCCCACCACGTAGTATAAAGTCAATTCAATCAAAATTTAACCTTTTCATAGTATAACTATCACTCTTCTACCAACTTGTTATCCAATGTCTCTTAAATTTTAGAACACTAAGGATATAACCATGTATGTTAGAGAAAAAAAAATTCAGTGTCTTGACTGTTATTTATTTGAGGCATTCTGTGGAGCAGTGCTGACCAATGGAACTTTCTACAATGATGAAAATACTATATATCTGTTCTAATATGGTTGCCAGGAGCTAAATGTCACTACTGAATACTTGAAATGTGGCTCTTGTGATCAAGGACTAAATTTTAAATTAAATTAAATTTAACAAACCTAAATGTCAATTTAAGTAGTCCTATGTATCTCATGGTCACCATATTGGACAGCACGGTCAGCCTTGGACTGACAGAAAATCAGCTGAAGAGCATAAATAGACAAAGAAATAAATATCAGTGGAAAAGGCACATATGGATGTTAATGATCACTTGGCACTCACCCAGCAACAATTGAGAAGTCACAAGAGGTTAGGCAGGTGAGGATAAGTTGAGAGTCAGACTGTCCTGAGTTCAAATTCTAGATCCATCACTTAGGAGTTGTGTGAGTCTAGGCGAATCTGTTAGCTTCTCTAAGGCTTGGTTGTCCCTAGCTGTGATTAAGTGGTGTGGGTAAATAATTAAGGCTAGGAATGGACTTTGCTACCTAAGGAAACCCATC
>NW_011889118.1:170503-178102 GCF_000151845.1 Pteropus vampyrus
CTCTCTCTCTCTCTCCCACACACATCTTTGTACTTGGATAAATGGTTACATTGGGGGGAAATATACAGGGCGGGAGAAGAATACATTTAGGCTATTGCCGTGTATCAATTTATAATATCCATTGTAAGAGACGGAAAACTGTTAAGAAAATGTATTTATTATTTATATACCGTTAACATTTTCTCCAGTCACACTGCATCTCCTTCCCCAAATGTTCTAATCATGTTTTATTCGGACTGCAAGAATTCTGCTTTCTTGAATATTTTGATCTCTTCAAAGACGACTGCAAGCAGGAGGTAGAGATTCTGTTTTAATCCTTTGCTTGCCCTCCCGAATGTCAAGTATTTGTGTTCAGCATTTTCAAAATCAATAGGGACCAAGAACGTATCAAAATGAATATCAGATTATTCAGAGCAGAATATTAAACATGACTTATGTTTTTCTAAGGCAACTTTTAAAAACAGGACCGGCAACAAAGCAAGTTGAAAGTTTATGAAAACAGACAATTTTCGCTGTATTCTATTTCTTTTTGTCTGGAAGCCAGTTCTTTTGAAAGAGTTCAAAATAAAACAGAATTGTGACTCATCTTCAAAACAAACAACACCATCCCTGTATGTCAATAAGTTAACCTTCCCCAAGATTCTGATGTCCAAATTTATTCCCCTAATTTGCTATTCACATTCCTGAGACTACTCTCGGGTTACAAATCTGCTATTGTTGATATTAATTCTACATCCACAGGCCGTTTCCTGAGAAGTTCCCTAAGTAATCAATTGTCACTGTGATCTGACAATAGTTTGAAAATGTTATTTGGCTTTCTTGCAGTTGATTATTTTAAATAAAGGCAAGGAGAGAGAGAGCAGCAACAATGAGAGCAGACAGCTCAACAAGGGGCAATGAACATTATTTTCTGTTTGCAGAAAGTGTTAGATAACATCTTGTGCATAATTTAAAAAATAAGAATGAATGGTAGGCCAACAATGCAGATCACCATGCCCACGAATGAAATGAGACTCTAGAAGAAAAAAATAAGTCTGGCTAAAGGAAAAATGAATTAACTGCTCCACCTTAAAAAACAAAACAAAACAAAACAAAAAACAAGAAACAAAACACCTTAGCACACACTCTTAATTCTTCCCTCCCCCGCCCCTTTCTCAGCAGGGGCTTCAGCATCCATTAAATGGGTGATTTGAATTCATGGAAGGTAGTTAGAAAAGGACTGGAAGTATCTAGCCTACAGCTACTCTTACCTCAACTTTGTCACTCTGGAATGCATGAAAACTAAGTTAAGTGTGCACACTGCTCCACTCCCTTCCAGGCCATAGGAGTCAGGGGGCACCTTGCAGCCAGGGGGAAGAAAGTTACAGGAAGGAGGAGAAGAGGCCAAGAAAGGGTAATGAACATGTGTGACTGTGAGCGAGGTTTCCACACAAACGGCCAGGGCAGGAGTTTCCTCCACAAACTCAAAATCTTTACTTGTCCTTTGAAACTGGTGGGATTGGGAAGAGCTGATGCTACTGCTTCAAAGAGTCCACCTTCGAATAGAAGGCTGTTCTTCTCAATCATGTTTGAGCAAATTCAATTGCAGTTGTCAAGAGCCTCCCTGGAAGCACACAGATTTCTTATTCCTATTTGAGTCTCATGTGGGAATTTACAGAAGACACAAAGGCATTAGGCTCCCAGGGGAGGTTCTCTCATCACTTGTTATAATTGGAGCCCCTATCTCCTGTGAGGTCATCTCTTGCCCCAAGTGGCCTAAGCCCAGCCCAGACAGAGTAAGTGAAAGCAACTGCACTGCCCAATAAAGCTTACCCACTTAGTTGCCATGCTCAAGAATTAGTCCCCTGACTGTTCCATGTACTCTAAGTGTGGAAAGAAAGTGTGAAGAAAGAGCCACATAACCTCACGAGCACCGCCTGGGGGTCTTATTTTCCCTAAACCCTTATCACTCATCTTCCCCATGAGACCTTTGTGAAGAGGAAAGCAGTAGTGCTATTCACACAGCTGCAGAATGAGACAGATATGAGTCTGAAGGGCTGGTGGGGTGACCCCAGAGGAGGGGTATGAACCTGCTCTTACTCGTGTACTCCTCATGTGTGAAACAGTGAGAGATGAAAACCACCCTCTGCAGACCACACAGCAGTAGCCAGGGAGGGTGTGCCTGGCTGGCTCTATCTGCAAATGCAGGTTGTTCTCTAAAGCAGTAGGTCTCAAACTTTACTGTGCATATGAATCAACTTGGATGTCTATTAAAATGCAGATACCTGGGACAGACCCCTAACTGAGAGTTAGAAACTTTGAGGATAGGGCCAGGAATCTGACTTTTTAAGAGAGTTCCAGCAGACTCCAAAGCTAGGAGCCCTTAAATCATAGATTCGGAAACACTGCTTCTCACTGGTGAGTCCCCCGAGCAGGATAAACTCTGGACACTCTTAGACCTGCAGGAAACAGGCTGAGAGACAATAGAAAGTAAGAAGAGATGATTTTTAACATGATACTGCTGGCTAATTTAAGAGACACATCCATCTGAGCGTCCTTTAATATATCATCTGCAGAGGTTAGGGGGAAGAGAATTGGGGTCTTTCATGAAGTGGAACCATGAGGAAAATGGGTTTGCCAAGTGATGTGGTGATGGTAGGTGCATGTCTACCCACAGGCTTGATAAATTCTCTGAGGGAAACATCCTATAACAAGGAAAAGCAAACAATGGGAATTAGAAAGTCAGCTGACAGAAAGCAAATGCATTTCTATGCTTTGCAGATAGCATCGGGCCTCAAAGGCATTTGAAAATAGTTTCTTTATGTCAGTACCAGAAGCAGACTCCTCCCCTGCCATGTGGAACATCAGCACTCTCGGTATGGGGACCTTCTCACCACCCATCTCAAGATGAACTACGAAGGCTGTAGGAGTCTACCCCAGTCTGCTGACTTGGGAGGTGCTGGCCCGAAGCACAGATAACACCAATAATTATTTGTTAAGTTACAGCTGTCAGCTGCTATAATTGAAGCTACTAAGAAGATTTTTATCTGATTATAATGATAGAGTTACTAGAAGCCAGAAGCACGGAGATTTGAGAAGCAGTATAGGAGTCAAACCACAGAGAAAAATAACAGATGGTAACACACCTACTCCTCGATCTTGGTCATGCCTCCCACCTCTTCAGCTCCATGGCTCCCAGCTCCATGGATCGAGGTAGGGAGAGAAGCGAAGAGAGAAGAGAGAAGGAGAGGCAAAAAGAAGAGAAATAAGAAAGCCAAGTCCTTTTCAGGAGCATTAGCCAAGGCAGAGCCAGGAGGGAAAAAACTGATCATCCGATTTCACAGCATTTTTAATTTTTGACATGGCAAAAGCCACCATAAAAAGCAAAAGACAAACAAAAAAGAGAGAAAAATATTCACAGATGACAAAGATTAGTATCCTTACACAAAAAGCGATCAATCAATAAGGATTGATACAAATCAATAGAGAAAAAGGTGAATTCTTTGATTTAAAACAAAAGGAGGCAAAGAGCTTGATAAGTCATTCACGGAGAAGACAAAAATGACTGTATAAAATCATATGAGTAATAAAAGAATTGCAAAAAAGAGGAGGTTCCACTTATTCTGCAATCAGATTGGCTAAGGTATTTTATTTTATTTTATTATTATTTTTTTAGGCAAGACAACCCTTGGTTGACCTCACGGATTGCAAAGACCTTGTCGGCTTACAATCTCTTATTTTTTTATTTTTTATGCCTACAGCACCTGGTCTTCATAGGTGGTCTCCCATCCAAGTACTAACCAGGCCCAACCCTGCTTAGCTTCTGAGATCAGATGGGACCAGGCTTATTCAGTATAGCCGTAGACTATTTCATATTACTTTAAAAATAGCATTAAGGTATAATTGATATAGAAAGAACTGCACATATTTAATGTGTACAACTTGATGAGTTTGGACATGTGCAAACACCCATACCATCACAACTAAGGTAATAAACAATCCAACAGCTAAGGTTTTTTCAAAGTTCATTTCTAGCAACAGCTGGTGGGCAGTGGGAAGATGACACTGGCACACGGCAAGGAAAGATACACATTGGTGGGACTGTTCCCGAGGCCACTCGGAAAGTTACCCGTAGCTTTAAAATGCTCCATTCTGAAACCAGTCATTGAACTTCTATGTATCCTAGAAATAACTTGTGATATGCGCAAGATTATAATTTTTAAAAAAGCAAAGAGAAAAAGGAAAAACCTAAACTTGAATGCTATGCCTCATTGAAATTATGTTTTCTTAAAGTATTTCATGACATGATAAGGTGATAATAATGTAATAGGAAGGAGTGATAAAAAAAATCATTTTATGAAAAACATACACAGAAAAAGGGCTAGGAAAACTACATCAGAATTTTAGCTATGCGTTTTCTAGGAAATACATTTACAGGAAAATTTTATTTATCTCATTATATTTTTCTGTTGTTTCTTAAGACAAACAAAAATAACAAAGGTGTAAAATATACCAAGAAAGAAAAGGAAGTAGAATTAGTAGGGAAGCGGGTAGAGGAGGGGATGGGAAGGAAGGGTCCATCCAACGGAACTACAGCTTCCTTCTCAAAGTAACTCCTTTGAGTCTGAGAATTTTGGTATTTTGAGTGTTGATCAGAAAGCATCCCTCAGCTGCCTTATCACAAAATCTGAGTGGCAGGCCAACTGTATTCTCTTGTTAACTGGTCCCATGGTCACAAATGCCATCAGGAAAAGCAGCCAGTCTATGAGAATATGTCTTTCCAGTCCAAGGGAAACAAGGAAAATAACACAAAAGTTAAATGTATTTCATTCAAGGACTGTCTTTTATTGTAAGATAATATCCTGCCTACATTTTAGCATTAAAATTGTTCACTTTTCTCTGACATGATGGGTAATAGATAATGCCTGTTCCGTTTTGTTTATCTTAACATCCTGACCAAGCAAAATAAAAATCTGCCAACCTCATGCTACTGCACACTTTTTTTTCTTTTGATATTTTACTGGCCCATGAAATCCAGATATCCGGTAGCCAACTCTCCAATCTACACATCCTAATTCAAAGAGTTGGAAATTTCATTTGTGGGAGCAAAACCTCAATGGCTTTTTTCTTCAGCCTGCTGCTGGGTAAATTTTCAGCAGAGGATGATAGATAACTGTGTTAGCATTGAACAGGTTTGGCCAGGCACAGACATCTGTGGAATAAGAGTAACTCTTTCCAAAAAGGCTGCTAGAGACACGCAAATCTGCCTGCAGAATGAAAGAAAACGGTAACTGGGCTGCAGCCCATCCTGGCTGTTGGTGAGGTAAAACAGGTAACTGGGCTGGAGTCCATCTTGCTTGTTGATGGGTTATATTCAGAGAGCTGAGGCCTGGGAGTTGCTAAGAAATTTTGGTAGAATCCAGAGCTGAAATGGAAACTGCGTTTTAACTACTATTTGGAGAGTCATCAGACTCTGACCACAGAAGAAAGAAAGCAGGGGGCCTCTTAGTCCACAGCTCAGTACTTGGGCCTGCATCCGGCACAGCTATCTACGTTCCTTGCTACCTCTGAAGGCATTGCGCCCAGCAGTGTGTAAGATAAGGAAAAGGAGGCGTGTGAGATGGCATTCTCCTGCAATGCTCTCATGAGATGGGCTTGGTTTAAAAGAATTCTCAGAGAGGGAGAAGTAGAAACAGTTTTGACCATAGGATCAGTAGAAATTAATATTACTAGTTTAACTGGACTTCAGCTATTTGTGATGAACAGCTTCGTGGCAACTTGTGGGCGATCCACAGTCAAGAATAAAAGATACAGAAAGACTGATGGAGACCTCCACTACATTCTCACCCAAGAATCAGCTCTTGAGGCTTAAAAAATCCCTGCTAATGTGAACACCTTACTAAGTACACATTAAATAAATTAAAAACTGTGTCCTACAGGCAAAAGCAGCAACACCCCCCACTCTCATAGGCCCTAGAGCTGGCCCCTCTGGGATCTGAAACAATTCAGCATTTGCTCATTTTCATGTTAATAAACTAAGGACTTCAAGCTAGAGATTACTATAATTACTTTTCTTTTTAAGCTCTCTGCTGGGAATATACATTGGGCATCTTTCTTTGGCATTCTGATAACCTCTTCTTGGCAAGGCAAGCTAAGTACGGCCAGGCTTCCATCACACACCCCTCTCTCTTCCCCTTTTCACTGCACTGAACTTTGCCGCCACGTATGACCGGAAGCTAATCAAGTGAACCCCACATAATCATTTGCTGATTATAAACACTGCACTATTAGTATGGCATCCTAAAGCATTGAGATGTCGTCCAGGAGCATGGTGCCCACTGCTGCCAAAATCTGGACAGAATACTCTGGGGAAGGGGCAGGAGAGTCAGCCCAGTGTGGGATCACACTTTTAGCTGAGAAAATGCAATTTCTGTAGTCTGACATTTATTCATGAGTATTTCAAAGACATGTGTAACTGTGATGCAGCTTCATTTTCTTTCATTCAAGAGTTGGCCATCACGGGGCAGTAAAGTGCTTTAGATGGTTGGAACCCATGTCTCTTTTCCTAAGAATGGACAGAGCCCAATCCATTAGAGGACTAAAGTATTTATAAAGTTATCTTTAAACACACTAAAAATATAGAGAAAAGCTTAACTGACCAACTTTATACTTCTTGCCATTTGTAAGCCACTAAACGCCATAAAATGTAATCAATCATTGGGTGGGAAGGAAGGGCAATTGAGTGAGGCTTTGCTGCATTACACCCTAAAAGTATAACTTTCTTCAGAAGTATAGCCTAAATCCTTGCCGGACCAGTTTAGAGTTTTTCCCTTTTATTCTAGACACAGTAGAAATGAAAAAGCAAAATAAAACAATTGAATGACACAAAATATATTCATCATGCCCTAGTAAAAAAATTATACCTACGAAGTTACATTTTTCTAATTTTCCATATGATTCCAAATGATTCGTAATTTTTTCTCAGTTAAATACAATTTTGCTATCAAATTACCTGCTGCCAGGAAAAAAAAAAAAGATACGTGGTCTAATTAATTGTTAATATAACAATGACAGTTCACTCCTCATACCACTAGCCAGATAACATACTTTATGCAATGTGTGGACAAAATAAGCTGTTGACACAAATGAGATGATAAAAATAATAATAATGATGATGATGATAATAACAATGTTTCAACAAATATGTACTGCACATTTACTATATATGAAACCCTATTCTCAGCACTTAGGATTCATCAGTGAATAAGCTATAAAGATTCCCATCCCTGTGGTGCTAACATTTCACTGAAGAGGAAGAAACAACAAACCATAAAATAGGTTGAAAAAATGTATAGTATGTGAGAAGACACATAAAAACACCATGAAAGGGGAAAAAAGAACTCAAGCAAATTAATAGGCATTGAGTTCCTAAACCAGAGACAGTGGGAAGATGCAATTTTAAATAAGGTGATCATGGTAGATCTTATGGAGAAAGGGAAATCTGGGAAAAGACTTAAAGGAGGTGAGGAAGCCAAACAGCCATCTGGAGAAAAAGTGCCACAGGCAGAGGAAAGAAGTAGTACAAAGGCCTTGAGGCAGGAAAGTACTGGTTTGTCTCAC
>NW_011889118.1:178152-191144 GCF_000151845.1 Pteropus vampyrus
AGCTATAAAGATTCCCATCCCTGTGGTGCTAACATTTCACTGAAGAGGAAGAAACAACAAACCATAAAATAGGTTGAAAAAATGTATAGTATGTGAGAAGACACATAAAAACACCATGAAAGGGGAAAAAAGAACTCAAGCAAATTAATAGGCATTGAGTTCCTAAACCAGAGACAGTGGGAAGATGCAATTTTAAATAAGGTGATCATGGTAGATCTTATGGAGAAAGGGAAATCTGGGAAAAGACTTAAAGGAGGTGAGGAAGCCAAACAGCCATCTGGAGAAAAAGTGCCACAGGCAGAGGAAAGAAGTAGTACAAAGGCCTTGAGGCAGGAAAGTACTGGTTTGTCTCACGGTAGTAAGGAGGCCAGCCAGGCCGGAGACACGGAAATAAGAGGTGAAGAGGAGAAGTGGGCAGGTGGAGCAGGGCAAGTAGAGATAAAGCTTCTTTATAAGAAATTGGCTTCCACTCTGAGAATATGGGAGCCGCCAGAGGACTGTGAGCAAAGGAGGAAAATGAACTGACATACATTTTTCAAAGGATCACTCTGGATGCTCAGTTGAGAACAGATTACGTAGGCAGGGCTGCCAAGGAGGCAGGGAGGCCAGTTAGGTGGCTACTGTAGTAGTCCAGGTGAGTGGAACAAGGTGCTGGCGGTGGGGGCGGGGTGTGTGTGTCAGAGTCTGGGATACCTGAAGCAGAGCCAACAGGACCTCCTGATTGACTGGATGATGGGTATGAGAGAGAGACATCAAGGATGACACCAAGCTGCTGGCCTGTGCAACCAGGACATTGTTGCCACCACACACAAGGGTGGTGGCTGAGAGGAGAGGAGCAGACAAGGAGCTGAGCTTTTAGCAGGAGAAGTCTGAGATGCCTATTTGACAACCAGGTGGGGCAGTGCTTGGATGTACAGGTCTGAGCCTCAGAAGAGATGTGTACCCTAGAGGCATACATTTGGGAAAGGTCAACAGGTATGTGGAATTGAAAGAAATGAGCCTGGATGAGATCACCATGCAAGGGAGTGAGTGCAGACAGAAGAGAAAGCAGCACCGAGCACTGCACCTGGAGCATTTAAGGTCAAAAAAATGAGAGGGAACCAGAAAATAAGACTGAAAAGGAAAGGCTGGTGAGGGGGGAAAAACCAAGAAACCTGAGTATCCCGGCAGTCAAGTAAAAAAAAAACCTTAAGGAAGGGGAGAGATCAACTGTGTCAAACGCTGCTCCCAGAGAAGCAAGAGAAAGACTGCAAATTGACTGTGAGATTTAACAACTATCACTATAATTATTAGCATTAGTAAGAGCAGATATGACTTTTCAACTCTTCTTGTGTCAGGAACTATGTCAAGTGCTTTATGTATGTTACGTCATTCCATCTTTACGACCACCCTTCTAGCCCATTTTACTGTCATCGTAGTGCAGGCTGAAAACCGAGGTCTGGAGATGTGCATGTAGCCAATCAGGAGAACAGTGGTACAAATATAAACCTCGCTGAACCCAAAGATGTGCTCTTAATGGCTGTGCAGCCTTTCTTTCTCCTTCTTCCACCCTTCCTGTTCTTTCTGGACTTTCATGGGAAAGAGGACAGAAGGAAAGACAGAAAGGAGAAAGTGAAAAAGGATAATAAATAAAAAATGAGTATAGAGAAGAAGGGAGAAAGAGGAAACTAGATGAAGGGCTTTTGAGGGATACAAATGGCTTCTATTTGGGCTAACATCAGCAGGTAATTTAGCAGACACGGAATATTTACAATGAATACCCGACCAATTAACACAAAGTCAGAAATAAGAGCTCCGTGCTCTTGAGGACAGACAGCATGTTTGCCATTAATTAAGGATTTATCTACTAATCTCTTTCTTTCGTTTTTAAAGGCTAGCGTGGCTCTTATAAGCAGTTAAGAAAATTTGAAACAAAGAAAGTTGCCTATACACCATAAAAGAAAGTAAACCTGAGAGGGATATCAATGCATATCACTAAGAACATTCTAGGTATGTCAATGCAAAGATAAAAAATTCACAGAGTTTTTCTCATGGGTTAAAAAAAATTATTGGGAAAAAGAATGCCTATAGGGTATCTGAATACAGAAGATTCATTCACAGTAGTAAAGTTTTCTAAGTGATTATATGTATCTAATACCAGCGTGATTTATCTGGAGGAGCGGCTTGCAGAGAACTGCATTAAATATCTCCTTTGAAAATCAAATTCAGCCGAGTGCGGAAGAGACTCACAACCTTTAGAAAGCCAAATTGCTTTGTCAAAATGATTCCTACAATGACTCTTGCAAGCACATGCCTTTCTGTTTAGTGTCATGTCTCCAACATATAATAAGCATTAAATTATTATTTATTGAAGAAGCTGAATCCAAGTGATTCCTTTTGGTTTAGATACTTCATTCCAAAACTTTGGGATATATTAACTAGCTAGTTTTAAGATCATCAATTTCCTGTTTTCCCTTCTATATAGCAGAATTTTTATTTCCTTAAAAAAAACCTTGGAAATTGTACCCTCCTCCCCCACAAAAAAAGAAAAGCGCCACTTGAATACCAGAATATATTAGGTGCTTCTTTTTGGCACTCAGATATGCCACTTATAAAGACCATATCGGAGATGCCATAACTTTCTTGATTTACATTAACCTGGGGCCAAAATACCTAAAAGTCCCATTTATTAAGTAGTTATGCCCTAAAAACTTAATAGGCATTTTAAAAAATAATAGTATTTTATATCATTCTTAAACAATCATTTTTACCTGATGGACCAGGCACAAGTTCTCAAACCTTGAAAGCAGACTGGATACTAACACTCTCCTGTTCCACATCGATTTTCGCAGGGTGCTTGCTTTTTGGAGTACAGCAACTGCCAAAAACTGCAAAATGTCACGTCTTCACAAAGAGTAGCATGATCCACTGAAGCTAACAGTTCGTGCAATGTCAGTGTTGAGTGTTACTGTGCTTCCCTTGGGAATTTAAACTATCCTGCAGATCTCCTGGGATCTTGCTGCCATGCCCTAGGATGCCTTGGCGCACAATTTAGGAAATGCGGCCATGTACTAAGCTTAAATTTTAGCCAGTCTGAAACCCACAATGAAAACTGAGAAGACATTTAAACTTAAACCCAATAATTAAAACTTTCTTCTGCCCCCTGTTGGTTTGTAGATCCAAAGGAATTATGACTCTAACACTTGACCATGAATTTTGAGATAGGAAGGCAACTTTACATTTCTGTGCATATAGTCTGAATGAAGTACTTAGTCTGAACCACCTGCAGTTTAATAACAAGTGTTAGGGTACTGATGAAGACTTAGCCCGAGGTCAATAAACTTTTTCTGTAAATATTTTAGGCTTTGTGGGCCATATGGTCTCTGTTGCAACTACTCAACTCAGTTGTTTAGTGAAAAAGCAGCCATAGACAATATGCAAGTGAATAAACATTGCTGTGTTCCAACAAAACTTTATTTACAAGAACATGTGGCAGATTCGATTTGGCCCATAGGTTGTATTTTGGCAAACCCTGGTCTAGCTAAATAGGGAGACTGCTCTATTTCCTGATTTGAATTCATACAGTCCTGCTATGAGAAATAGGACAATTCAAAACACCATAGTAAAAAGCATTTTTATGATAGCCAGGTAATACAGCAAGTGGTGTTGATCACTATTTGGGGTAGGTGATGGAGTGGGATACAGTGACATGAGGATACTCCTTGCCCTGTAGCATCTCATAGACTAAAAGAACGCACATGTATACGTCAATAATTATAGCATGAAAGCACAGAAGAGAGTGTGATGATTTTCACCTGATGAGGTGGAGGAAGGAATCAGGTAACAGGAACTGGAAAAGACTCCACTAAACACAAAATGATCCTATCCAGGGGTGGACTTTATGAAAAAGAAGTCTTTCTGCAATTGTTTTTACTAATAGCTAGCTATTGACAGTTATGTAGTTATTATGAGTCAGCCACCATGCTAAGCAGTTAATATGTGCTATATTATTTTCCCAGAGGAGAAAACAGAGGTTATGTTTACACTGCAAGTCAACAACAACAGTAGGATTTGAACTCAGGTATTATTTCTCTAGAATCTGGCTCTTAAACATTGTACTATAAAGCTTCTAGAAAAAGGAGAGAAATGAACTTCTAGAATATAGAAGGAAATGTAGGAAATAGCTTCTAGAATCAGAAGAAAAATAATCAGATTAACTGATTCATTCTAGGCGTTAGCAAACTATGGCCAATGAGCCAAATCTGACCCACTGCCTGTTTTTGTAAATCAAGTTTTACTGGAATACAGCCATGCCCATTTGTGCACATGTTATCTCTGGCTGCCTTCATGCTACAATAGTAGAGTTGAGAAGCTGTGACAGAGACCTCAATGGCCTGTAAAGCCCAAAATATTTACTATCTGGCACTTTGCAGAAAAGCATTCAGGACCCTGATTCATTCACTCAATTCAAGGTGTTTTTGTTTGTTTGCTTATTTGCTTTGGTGGTTTTCTTTTTTTCTTTCTCACGTCTCAGAGCCAGTCCGTAACCTCTCGGTCTCACAGAGGCCGTCCCTCTGCACTGTCAGCTGCTGAGCAGTCCTCTGAGACAGGCCTACAGCCCTTTGTTCCAAGCTGCCAAGCTGCCAAGCTGCCAAGATGCATGCAGGAGTCGATAGAACGTAAGGTGACATTTAATCAAAGTCAGGGCTTTCCAGTCTTGCTGAATTTGAAGGTAAACAGATGTCCCTGCAGATTCCTACACTCCAAGTGAGTGGGACACATGCAAACAAACAGAAGGGACTGAAGGATGAGGCAGCTTTGCAGACCCTCCTCTTATTTGGCCGAGAGTCACGCCATTCAACCAGTACTCACCTTTATCAGACTAGACCCACTGGGCTGCTCTCACCGTTTCTGTGATCAGCTGAGAGCTTCTCAATGCACAGGAGATTTTCTTGAACATGACTTTTAATAATGGTTTTCAATTTTGTATGCTATCTCCTGAGACTCATAAGAAATGAGGAAGGTAAGAGTATCTCTTGCCATTTTATCAGCATCTACACTATCTTTTCAAACCACAAAATGCATCAGAACAAGTCCCATGGAGAAATGTTAAGTAAATGTTAGCTCTGTTGGCAAGGTCCACTCATGGGCGAAAAGGAGAAATATGCAGTTGGCAAAGAAGGTGACTTTAGACAAAGTGCCTGCTACGAGATGAAGTCAGGGCTTCCTCATACCTAAAACAAAGACTGCATTTGTTGTGGGTTAAATTTTGTAACCGATAAAGGTATGCTAAAGTCCTAACCTCTGGTACCTGTGGTTGTGACCTTAGTTGGAAAAAAGATCTTTGCAGATACAATCAAGTTAAGATGAAGCCATACTAGATTAAGGTGGCCCCTAATCCACTGACTGCTGTCCTTATAAGAAGAGGGGAATTTGGGCACGGGCATAAAGAAGAAAGATGGCCATGCAGAGACCGAGGTGGTCAGAGTTATGCCGTCACATGCCATCACACGCTAGGCGGGAGGCATGGAACGGGCACTTCTCTAGAGCCTTTGGAGGGAGCCAACACTGATTTCAGACTTCTACCTTCCAGAACTGTGAGAATAAATTTCTGTTGTTTTAGACCACCATTTGTGGTATTTTGTTACAGCAACCTGAAAACCTAATAGTGTTGATGCTGGTAGTGAACACAGAATTGAGAGAAGAGGAAGAATAGTAGCGGACATTGAGGAACAGCTTTCCATGTCCCAAGCTCTGTGCTAGCTGTGTTGTGTGCACTGATTTAATCCTTACCATCTTTGAGAGGAATATTGAGTATTCGCACATAAAAGCTGAAGTAATTCCTCCTGGAGAGCTTGTCCATGGTTTCAGAGCTTATGAGTAGCCAGGTCTGGATTTGAATGCTGATCACTGTACTCTAAACCCATACTTGTAACCACTACTTCATACTGCTGCCCACTGTTGCCTTGAAAGGTTTTAGTCTGTGTGTGTGTGTTTGTGTCTTTATTTCAAGACCTAGCAAGCTGATCTGCATAGAGAAGCTAGATCTTTACTCAAGGGAAAAGAGGGCTCAGAACTCCCAGTTGTGCGGAGCAATCATCTCACACAAGTTATCTCCCAGCAACCTAAGGCTAGAGAAGACTGGTGCATCTAGGAAACTCACGTAGAAATCTGATAGTGTTTCATTTCAGAAGTGAACTTCCAATTCTCTTTCCTTTTTATTCCTGTCACTGAGAAACTTTTTATAGGGAGTGCAAATGAAGAGGGCACAATCTATATTGGTTTGTTTATAAAAACCTTTACCTAGTTGCCTTTGCAATAGAACCAGGATTCAGTTTTCACTTTTCATATTTTTACTGCACTGTCATACGATTTAATCAACTCAGAAACTAAAGTTAATAGCTCAGCTTCAAAGGGTCACCTGGGCTGACCTAGCTGTGTAGAAAGCAGTGGATGTTGGGGTGGTAAGAGCACATTTAGTCTCAACCTGGTCTCCCCAAGCAGTGCACATCCAGCTGGTTACCCCTGGCTCTTCCCCAAGCCTGCTGTTTTGGAATCACTATTGATAACCCTGTGAGAAAAAAATAAATCTGCATTTTTAGGTTTCCAGACATGTTTGTGAAAAGAGGTTTATTTAAAAATCATTCTGAGAGCATTAACAACATCTGCTTTTTGAACTTAAATTTCTTAATTCTACTTCTTAGCAGAATTGATTTCATTCTCAATATTCTAACAATATAAAACATAGAAGAACTTTTGGTCAACACACATACTAATTACGCTTCTCCATTTTTTCTCATCTTTATATTGAAGTACTTTCCTTTGTTATCATTACATTACTAGGGTTTTCGTGGTTTGTGTGTATGTGGGTGTGCGTGTGTGTGTGTGTGTGCATGCATGCATGTGCCTGCCTGCTGGGAGGGTGGTTTTTTGTTTTGTTTTACAGAAACGAGATACAACAGGAAGAGAGCACGACATAGTAGAAACATAAAACTGAAATCATGCCAACATGGATTCAAATTCTGAGTGCCTATATATTAGTTCTGTAGCTTTGGGCAAGTCACATATTTTCTCTGCGCTTAAGTTATTCACAAATTAAAAGCTCAGAGCATGTAGACATTTAAAAGTTAATTCATTTTTTCTTGCTCATGCAGCCTTCCACCTTCTTTTATGTTTGCTCTGTTTAATATTTCCACTGTACTTCCTATCTGTAAACATGATTACGTGGTGTCATAGACTTAAGAGACTTGGTCAGAAGTCAGGGCTCTCGTCTCTTTCTTCCCTGTTACCCCTAAGTAGTCTTATATACTAGAATCAAAAGGGAAATTTTCACAAATAAAAACTTCATATGGCTGTAAGGTTTTGTATAAAAAAAGCCACTAGAAAATAATTGAACAAACAAGGTACGTTCTCTCTCTTGACAGCAGAAAGCTCCCATCCAGAAGCAATGCCCCATGGAACAAGGCGTCCCAGGGCTGTTGGCTCCATGCCTCCCATGGCCAGCATCATGCCTCGAACACAGGAATAAGTGCTCACTAGATACCTGGGATGTAACCAACCCAGATGAAGGGCTCTCTCACCTCTACCCCCAGTTGATTATAATTCCGTTTTTAAAACTTAACAAAATGGCTCTGATGGCCCCCAAACTCCCAAGAATTCAAAGGTCCTGACTGTAATTGGAAGTAAATATTCTTCTCTATAGAAGATGGCATAATGGGATGCTCACTGAGAACCACCTCTGCTGGGTCAGTTGTTGCCATCCAAGGGGAAACTCTTCAAGAATGAATCCAGCCTCTCGTGATCCTGCCATGAAACTGACAAATGCCATTTTCTCCCTCTTGAATATTTTAATTACAGGAGCACATGGAGGCACAGACCAGGGAAACCCTGAGGGTACTAAGACAATAGAATAAGTTTCCTCAGACAAGACCCAGACTGGGGGTCAGGGGCAAGCTGAAGAAGCTTAAACACATTTTTACTATCTGAAAGCTACATATAAATTCAATAAAAACTCCATTCATCAGCGCAGCCTCAGAAACTTGCAAACATATAAACACACCCGGAAAAATTAAAAACATCTGTGCAGGCAACAGAACGAAGCCTTAAAATAAAAAGAAAATGTTGTTGAGCTGGGCAAATGTTGTTGAGCTTCTCCTTCCCCACAGTTACGTGAGGCATATCTTTGGAAGTGTCCATACGGTTGATCCAGGGACATAGTCGGTAAATTTTTTTTCCTGATAAACAATTTTTTTTTCTCCTCTAAATGAATTTGGAGGCTATTTTACAATTTCAGCCTCTTCTAATCATGCCCTACAACTCACCCTTACAAAAGTGATTTGCACGAGAACGTTATCTTAATTCCTACATGAAAGATGAAGAACTGAAATATCTCCTTCTACTGTTATTAATGTTCATTAAGAAAAGGTTTTAGAATCTAAATTAACAATAACAACAAAATTCACTCAGATTTATTACACTAGTTCAGGGTCAGGCAGGCAATAAAAGATTGGATTCTGCATTTTCAAAGTTTCAAAATATGAAATAATTTACAAATTTGGCAATTACTAAAAAGGTAATTTTATTCACTATATAAAATGTTTAGATTTGCCATTTTATTTAAAAATAATAAATGGCTTCTTCTTTGAATCCAATTTATCTTCCTGATGCTGACCAGGTCTCTCATTTGTTGATGTTGATCCCAATGTGAAGTACATTTTCAAGGAATGGTTTGCATAGAGTCCTGAATCCATTTTCTTAAGCCAGCAATTACTGGTGACAAGGGCATTTCTGACTAGGGACTTAAAGGGTGAGAAGAGGTCATCCTAGGCAGAGGGTATGGCATTGAGCAAATATATGGAAATAAACAACATTTTGGGTTTGGGACTTGACTACTCCAGCTGCCTTGGGGATTGATGCACATAGAGAGTCTCCTCATTCTGGATTTGGAGTCCTCAATCTCTTCCTTGATAGTCCTCGAATTTCTTTCTGTTGCCTCAGTCTCTCTCTGTCTGGCAGTATAGGAAAACTACTTTGAGAAGATCTAGGAAGAGTCAATCTTCCTTGAATATACTAATACCCAGGAATATGACAAAAGCAGGAATATGCAGAGCCCCGAAGGTCCGATGATTCTGTAGTTGCTACATCCATGGGGTTCAAAGGGCACCGAGGACCCTCCATTTCCCCTGTGGAGCCTAAAGGATCCTCAAGGAGGCTACGAAAAAGGACCAATGGGAGTCCAGCATATGGGAAGCCAAGAGAGAGGGATTTGGTTACCTACAGAGCATGAGGATGTTCTCCACAGACCATGGCTGACAGCTCGGTCTTGAGCCTTTTAATCTACCTCCTGGACTCTTTGTGTTCTTGGCTGGCCAAATTGAAGAATCTTTAATCATTACTTGTGCCACTATCCACTAAGAAGAGACATAACCTGAATTTTGAATACTCATGTTTACAGAACCAATTTTTTTGGGCTTCCAATACAGACCCTTACTTGAGCTGCCACTGCATATTTTTCCCATCTGATCAGAAAGCCAGTGTGTTTGCCTGTAATTCTCTGTAAACTGCAGAAAACATTTTTAAACCTGAGGAAAAAGCAAATTTTCCTAAACACGGAAATTTTATGCAGTAAATTAACTTGTTTACCCACTTTTTATTTTGCTTTTTTCCCCTCAGATGTAATTGAATTTCCAGTATTTCCTATATGTCCATCTTTTCGTACGAAATTTTCTTTCTCTTAAATTCTTGATTTGCAATCTCACTTCCTGACATTTCAGCAGAAATAGACAGCAAACTTGAAATCACACAGGCACCGAATCTTAATGCGGAAGGCATTAAGATTCAACTCCTGCCACAGCAGGACCATTTCATTCTTGGAACCCTCTGGCCAAGTTAGAAAGACCTGTCTAAACTAGAAGGCACACCTATCATCCTAAGATTCCCTCCAGTGCCTCCTATTCCACCAATCTAAGCCCCTAAAACTTTTTTCAGATCCCCCAGTTCAGATTATTATATTCAACAGAAGTCTTCAAAATCAAGATCCATCTATAGCAAACTCCATCTATTCTTTGTGTGTTTAAAAAAAAAAAAATCAGCATTTTTGATTTTTGTTCTGTGACTTTTTCACCTCTTTCTTCATTTCACACTCTCATCACAAATTTATCACTCGAGATTTTAAAGGTAACTCAACTTTCCTTTCTAAATACTGTAGCCCTTTGCCCATTCTCTGTCTCTGATGAAGATCTATTTTTAAGACTAAAATTCTTCTTTTTTCTCCCCCACCCACCATGACTTATTCAATCAAACTCCACTCCTATGGCCACTATCATGATTCCAATATTCTCTTTGGCTCAGAGATTTGACTTTTTTCCCACCCAAATAGCAAATTGATTGGGATAAAAATTATAACATTTCATAATAACAAAATATGATTTATAACATATCCTGGGATAGAAAAGTAAAAGAGAAAGTGCTTTGGCTCCAAAAGACAATTCTTTAAATACCACTGAGCTGTTTCAAACTATTACTAATTGGATTTTCATCTAGTCATTCTATACAATTCATAATTCACGCATTGCTTCTGAAAGTCTGTTAAATCTTGATGCTTATTTGAAAAGAATTTAAACCTATTTGTCTTGAAATAGGAGCCAATTCTTTTTATTAAAGGTTATCATTTATAAGCTCAGGTGATGAAAGCAATTTTTTTCCTTATTCAAATATCAAATCAATCTTCCCATTTACAGATCTTGGCCTTAAAAAAAAGAAAACTTGGAAGATATCACATATGCTCAGGTCTGTCTTCTCTTTTTATTTTTCATCCTCCTATAGAATGACAAAAATTAGGCTTCCTTGCATGAAATAAGCCAGTTAAGTTTACCTTCTACCAAGTGGCTATAAGGCTCATGGTACTAAATACTGTTATTATTTCCTATTCAAGAACACCCAACATTACGACGGCTTTAATTTTAGAATATAACGTTACATATTTTGGGACACAAAAAAGGAAAAAAAAGATTCTAAAGCAAATTGGATAAGTTTTGTTCCTGGAACAGTATCTATTTATTTAACTGGGGGGCTATGCTCAAGGGCACGCGTATAACAACTTTTTTCTGACTCTCAAATACCACACATCATTTGAGTTTAAAATGAAAAAGAAATGCCGTAACTGACTACCACCTCCCTAAATGTACTGAACTGGATCTAATGCAGCGTGGATGCTGGACTACTTACCTGGTGGCAAAAATAATTCCTCTACCCCAGCCTTTTTAGGGGTCGAAGTTAAATGCAATAGAGATGAGCTCAAAAATCTTAGTTCTGGCCAATCTATCTTCCCTCCACCCACAAGAGCAATTCTGGTTGAGGTTTGTTTTTAACTTTAATTAATCCACTCTGCCTTCTCTTTGGCAGGCAGCTGGCAGTGCTCCTTTGAAGTCCTTTGGCTAAAATAATATCAGGAGTACTCTTTGGAGAAAGTTGGTTGGGTCTCTGCTCCTTGGAATTCCTGCTAGCCCACAGGAAGAAAAATCACAATGAAGCAGAAGGCTTTTTTTTCATGTCATCTACCTGGCTCATTTATCCAAATAAATCCCTCTGTCCTGCAAACAGCCCAGAGTATAGGGCCCATGAACACTGCTGTTCACCACCCCACAATATATATCTCATTGTAGGAGGAACTGAGCAACTCAAATATGCCCAGGTGCAGAGTCAGCATCTATCAAGGCCCTACCAAGACTCAGACACAAGCTGGCAATGAAACTTATGCATCTATTCCAACTCCCATTTACCATCCCTTCGATCACCTCTGCTACGTGTAAAGAGCATGGTTACTTTAATAGATGGAGTTTGAGATTTAAGTTTCAAAGTCACGATATCCCAGAAGCTGCTGGGAAGAAGTGAGGAAAGGGACTAATATTTACTGAGGAGCCACTATAAGCCAAGCATTGGGTCAGGACTTTTACATGTGTTAACACACAATTCCCACAACCACCCTGCATGATTCATGTAACCAAAGGTGAGGAACCAGAAGCTCAGGGAAGTAATGAATAGGCAGTTGGTGGTTGCACTGGGATTCAAACCCAGTACTTCCAAAAGCATGCTCCAGAGAAGGCTACCTATGCAGACTATCAATAGGGGTTCTTTGGAAGAGAGCATATATGATCTGAAGCCTAGGATATGACCACAGGAGTAGAAGAAGATAGGGGATACTATCTTTCGGAGGAATGGTGCTAAGACAATCAGAAATTAGGATGTTAATGCCACCGAGAATGATGACAGGAAGACGGTGGAGAAAGAGTCATCACCCAATGCTGAAGTATTCATGAGTGATCAGAAGGTCAGGAGATGGCAGCACAAGAGGTCACCTGGATGGTCTAGCCTGACAGAAAGTCATTTTCATTGTCACTACTTTGCTCTTGTCAATACTGTGTCACCTTCAAAATCTTGATTTTCTGCACTCAAATTTTCGGACCACCAGCTCATTTCCCTCCACTCTCTATCACCTGCTTCCTATCCTCATTACCTTCCTTACCCACTTTAGATTCCAAGGCTTATTCCCTTTGAACCCACTCTCAACTCCATTAATTCTCTTTCCATCTGACTTTTACCCCATCCCTGATTAGATACAACTTTTCACCTCCCCTGTACCTATACCCAAGCAGCTAATACAGCTGCAGAAAACACACAACTGTGTTGACCAGTCCCACTTTAAATTTACAATTAAAGGTCTCAAGTAAGTCCTCCCATTGCTAATTTTCCCCTGGCCTATTCTAGGCTCAACTCTCCAGAGACAATAATTGCACCCATTTCTTTCCTCAAACTTTCATCCTCTTTCGTCTTCCTCCAACACTCCTCTCCTTTCTTTTACTTGCTCACTCGTGAATAAATAAATGGGAGGGGCCTGTGCTCTGTGGAACTTCGTTGTGGAAATAATGTTCTGTGTCATCTAGGAGAAGAAAGGAACATTGGGGATGATATCTAGAGACTAAGCATGAAGCGCGTTCTAAGCCTTTGCTTGCTAA
>NW_011889118.1:192379-226857 GCF_000151845.1 Pteropus vampyrus
TGGGTTTTACATGCATTATCTGCTTTAATCCTCACAGCAAATCTAAGAGAGCGTTAACAAGACAATCTCTACTTACACACAGGAGAGCTGAGGCACAGATGCCTTATGTATCCTGCACAAGGTCACCCAGTTTGAGAGTGGTTTAGCTGACAACTTGGCTATGTCAAACGTGTACTCCCAGGATATACCCTCGGTCCTGACCAAGCCATAAACATGATGACGGGTTAGTCCTGGGACAGCAGACTATTCCCAACAAACCCTTTTTATCTTTAATTTTTATTCTAGGAACAACTCCCTAAAATGAAGCTGGAGTCTCCATCAGCAAATTTTAGAGTAGAGTAATGTGACCTATGAACAAGTTCTGGGGTCTGCCCAAGGTCTCAGAGAAAGAAAAAGGCCTAAGCGGGGTTAGAACATGGCACTGGGGGCAGGGTGCTGAACTGAGACCCTTTGGCTGTTTTCTCAGCTTGGCCTCATTCCCTGGAACATGCAGAATCCCCAGTTCTCTCTTTCTAGATCTCAAGAACTGCAAAGCGGTCAACCTGTTCAAGAACTTCTAAGCAATAAAAGTACCACTTGCTCCAAGTGTAAGAGTGCTTATTACCTGCTAGGGCTCAGCCAGTTTCAAATGGAAACCTTCAAAAAAAGCAGCTGTGTATGTTCACATCCTGTACCAAATGGGGTCCCAGAGCAAAGTCCCAGACAGAGCAGGGGTTTCATTTGGTGCTGGGATCTTGATAAAGCAGGACGATGAGAGAACTTTCAGTTTACCTGGAGAATCCCTTTGAAGAGTAGATTCTTTTTTCCCTTCGCGGAGCACAATCATCTCAGTCAAGACATTAAGGTACCTTTGTGACCCTATCAAGGCTCACTAACCTCATTACAGTAAGGCAGACAGGGGCAGACCCACCTGTGGCCCGTTACTAACTCCTCCAGGATTCGACTTCCTCCTGAGTCCTGGGGCGCTGGGCCTTGGCAACCTCCCAATCTGCAGGCAACACTTGGCTTCCAGTCTACATTTCCAGGGCTTCTTCAGCTGGGGAGTGACTTTGCCTCCTTCCTCCTCCCCTCCCTCCATGGACCCTTGTGTAATTCTGCTGGGAGAGGGGCCAAAATATCCCTCGTGCCTGCCCCAGAGCAGCTGTATTTCCGTTCAGAGTCCATGAACCTCACCTGGCCATCTGCTGGGGAAAATACTGGGAGGAAGGTGTTATGTAAATAGGAGAGTAGCTGAGGCTGATGGAGGAGCTCTGTTCTCCTTGTCAGCTTTGATAAATCACGTACTCCCTCACTTGCTTCTCCTCTGCCTTCCCAGCAGCAAAGTGATTACTGAAGAAGCACCAGGAACGCCTTTATGGAACAGAAATAGGTCCGGCCGGATATATTCCACTCTCCAAGGGCCCCCACGAGCCTCTCTGCAAACATAAACAAGCAGCCCAGGCACCACTGAAGCTCTCCACAGCCCCGCAAAGTGCAGGAGCACACACCAGCGAGCGGGGAGAAGCAGGGAAAACCAAGATGGCTTCTCTGATTTAACTGAATGTAAATTTTTCCTCAATGAAAGAACCCAGTTACCAGGTACAAAGAAAATGATCGATATTTGTTTACTTCTAAAATGGGGAATGGGTTCCCTTATGAAAATGCATAAACATCAAAAACAAATTCCTCAGTTATTTCTAGGCACTGTTTTTAATAGGATTCATACCCTTTTCCCCCTTTGTAACATCTGGTAAACCTCCACCAGAGACAAGTTGATTTCCTAGCCAGAATAATGAATTTCTGTCCATCACAACATAATTAATAATAATTTCCATATTTACTTGGCTTTCATCACCCATCTCTTTGCACCGGTGAGGGAAGGCAGAGAGAGAAGGTGATCCCCTCTCAATCTGCTTGGCAACCATTCCCAGTGAGCCGAGAGTGCACCTTATTAAGATAATGTATCGTAAATCCAAGTGAATAGGTCCATACGCCATGCTGAGGGCATGTGTCCACTTGCACTGCTTGCCAGACAGCAAACAGGTCTGGAAATTAAAAGTGAAAAATCAGTAAAGACATGAGGCCCATCACAGGAAGGGAGAACAAGACTCTGACAGTTCAACTAATGCCTATAATCACAGTGATAAAGGCTCCTAAATGGCTTCATTCCACCTTGTCACTCAGAACCCTAGCTGCCACCCCTCACTCCTGCTACCTGCAGTGACCTTTGTCACGCTTGAGGAAACGGCTCCCTCTGTGAGTTCCCTCTTACAGAGTGGCCAGATGGGGCGGTTTTGCTCCATTATTTGTGCCTGTAAAGGGAAAATGCCAACAGGAAGATTCATTATGGTCCAGCCCATCTCTGCAAAGCTTCTCTGATTTATTAGGGCATAAACTGCTGTACAGGCTGTAATGAGACATAAATGTTCTGGAAGGCCTATGAACTCCAGGAGGAAACGCCTTGCCATCACACTTCTGTGCACCTAATTTATTAACAGCTTGTGCCGGCACAGACTGGAAAATCCTGCCAACTCCACAATCTGTAGCAGTCACCTTTGGGGTGGGCAAGGGAGAACGGGAAAAATGTGTCCAACTCAGACAAGTGACAGAAAACTTATGGGCATGCTGTATGAAATGGGGAAGTCTTGCATGTTCTCCATAAACTCCTCAGCAGATATTTGGCCAAGCTTGCTATGGGGGAGAGCAAGGTTCCCCCAACTATGCGATTGAACTGGACATGTCGTTATTCTGGTGTTTTTTTGGCCCTGATGGCACACAGGGAAAAGCGTTTGTATTTACTTCAGAGGAGCCCCAGCCACTGCTTCAATTTCCTCTACCATCTGAAGGATACTTTCTCCAAGGCAGTGTTTGCCCCAGCTATTACAGAGCTCTTTGCAAGATGATTAGCATTTTTGCTCTCTAAACATCACTCTTTTATTTCTAAATATAGAACAAAAAATTAACAACAGACCAGCCCATTTTTATATTTCCTTTAATATAACCAATTTTTTTTTCTTAGATCATAATATGCATGTCTCTTTAATTCAATTTCGGTTGCATGTGCCAAACTTTATAAAAAGAATAAGATTAAGTAGTGAGCTGCCAAGAAAATATATGACATCCTGACTTGATATTAGGTATTAGGCATTTTATACTTTGTGCACTAATGAAAGGAGATCATCTTTTGTCACTGAAACATTCATTTACAAAATACTTCTTGAACATATACCAAGTCCTGGAGATCCAATGGAAATAGACATGGCCCCAGTCCAGGACTGACTACATGATTTGTGGGGCCCAGTGAAAAATAAAATTGTGGGGCTCATTGTTCAAAAAAGTATTAAAGATTTCAAGATGGCAATAGCAGAGCATTAAGCCCAGCATGGGGCCCTTCTGACATGCAGCCCTGAGCAACGGCATAATAGCATATCCATGAAGATGGCTATGACACTGCCACGTGGAACATATAGTTTAGTAAAGGAGCCAAACAATAAGACAATACCATTGATGAGAATGTAAGAAACAGACTTGTTAATGCACAGAGGAAAGAAAGATTGTCCCATGTGAAAGTATGACAAAAGAATATGACCTAGGCTCAGGTACGGGGCACAGAAAAGGCACGTCTGAGTTGAAATCTGAAAGATGTGTGTGTTGTTGAGTAATAAATAGGAGTATCACAAGGGATAAAGCAGCATATGCACATGTCCTCTGAGAGAGGGAGAGTGGTGCGTTGGCACAGAAAAAGCCCAGGTTTGAGGTGAAGCCTGAGAGATCCTAGATGTCCAACCTCAGCAAGGCCTTGCAGGCCATGTGAGGATTGTGGTCTTTATGGAATGTTGACAGCAAGCTCACTGATAGACTCATCCTCTATCAATTGCATGGGATCTCTTCCAGGGTCCTTGTCCCCTGCATCAAGTGAGTAATGGCTGAAGTGACAAACTGATTCAGCACCAGAGCAATGTGTAAAGATCTGGTGAAAATATTTACTTTTATAACACCAGAAGGAACAGAATGACTTTGTTTTTAATTTAAAAGACAACTCTTGCTGCAAAGCAAATGCCAAGAGTGTGCTCACAGTGCATTTCTACACCTGAGGAATCAGCCTGTACAAACAGTGACTGAGATTTTGTCGCTATAATTAAACAGCGAAAGGCCAAGAGTGCCTCCTTGAACAATGGCAGGGCCCTACTCATTAACTTCATTCTTCTTGGTGCCCAGAGTGTTGGACCAAACATCCTGGAAGCACCCCTGCTGGCAGAGCTTAGCCTCCTGGACTCTGCCAGGCTGTTCATACTCGATCAAATATTATTGTGCAAAGGAGGACTGAAGACTAGGGTCCTTTTCTCTTAGACACATGCTAATGACTCAGCATGGAAAAAGAATAGGAATTCAAGGCACTGTATGTTTGATTGACCTACTTTTTTAAATTAGACCTAATTTATTATTCTTAATGTTTAAAGCATTCTCTTCCATACTCAGGGGATTTGCTTTTTTGGTCTTGAATCTTGAGGCCTACTGATGATATTTGTTCCTAAAATAGAATTTTCCTTAAACACTGCATGATAGTTATAAATAGCCCTTTGAGTTTTTGAATAAGAAAATTATTTTTTCATGCCAAATCTGCTTTTTTTTTTTTTTTTTTTTGCCATCTCAAGTTAATATTAAACTCAAATTTAAAAATGCCTACTTTGACTCTTTTAACACATGGTCCAAATATTTATTACAATTTTTCAACAAACTTGACTGTGTCTCTTCTTGTAACTCAACAGATAGTGATCGTTGATAACAGGCAACGTAACCATTTTCAGGGTTCAACATTGTGGCACTGAGTGAAAGTAGGAATGCTGTTTTGCGAAATAACAGAAATAAAACAAAGCCATGTTCATCTAACCACTGCAAACAAATGTGTCCCCTACAAATGGCATTTGGCCTTAATATTATTGTTTTCTCCAGCCTCTGCCTTAGAAGATGGTTACTGACTACATATCTATTTAGCGGAAAACAAAACTGCAGGTGTCATATTAAGTCTTAAAAACCAATTTATATCTCTCACTCGTGTAAGATATCTTCAAATCCTTAGGTTCTAGGATTCCAACATCATGTTTGAAAAAATCATTCAAGGAAGGGTCCTTTTCATGTGAACAGCTTATGAATGGATCCAATTCAGAGGTTTTTAGAACAATATTCATGTAGCAGTTATGCTGTGTCTGCCAGAATATTAGATATGTGACTAACACAATGGGACCTGATCTTTGGGAATTTAAGCCAGAGTGAGCTGCTTCTGCTAAAAACAGGAACAAACTAACCCTTTGGTCAAAAGAGTTCACAAATGGCTCGTTTGATGGGAGGAAAATCCAATCCTAGAGCCAGAGAACTGTCCACAGATGTTCCACTGGAATTCAGCCACCAACCACATGGGCAGTTCTTGTAAGGATTCCACTGCCCCAGGTGCTGGGCCAGAAGGAAGGGGTCTGCTGGCACAAAGTATTTCCAGCTGTGCTAGGGATAATGTAAGTCCAGGTTCCCCTCACACTTCCAGGTAATCCCCACCTCAGTCCCCTTGCATCACGTGTCATAAAATAAGACATCTTCTCTCTTAGGAAAACTTGGTTTAACATCTTTCCAGGCCTTTCTTTCTATATGTATTTCAAGGGACAAATATGGAGAGGTGATGACTTCACAGCAAACAGCAAAAATGCCCTTGGTGTCTGTGGCCATCAGAAGAGATTCATGATTGCTTAAATAGGAGGAGGAAACCAGTAGGCATCTCTGCGTTTTCTCTATGCCTGTGTCAGCAATAGGGTTTGATAGATCTCCTCTTTATACTGTGCATCTTCATTATTAAATATAGAAATTGAGGCAGAAACACTTCACAAACCTCACGCTGAATGGCTCCTTCTTGGCTCAGGTTCCATTCACTGATGGGATATGAAACAATCTACTTTTCAGGGAAATTTAGGCGGAGCTTTGTTCTAACTTTGTTTGGTTGTCAATGACTAATTTATAAAGAAAAACATTTTATTTTCTATTTTATGCTATTGGAATGTAAGGCTATCTCTTACCTAATTTGTCTCAGAGACATTTCTTATATTTTCCTCCAAATCAACTTTTCCTACTTCTTTGCTGTTACCTTTTAAGCTGTCTATTGAGAAGTTTAAAAGAATTGTTGGTTTCTCTTTTTACAAATAAGTAATTATTAGAAAGAAACTATTCCCTTTTTCCTCATAAATTTCTGTAACAGTCAAATACAGAATAATATATCCAAAGGTAAATTTTTCTGACTTAGTTCTCTTCTATCTATATCCCTTCCTGATCAGATATTCATCCATCCACTTAAATACACATCTGCCCTCTCATCCAACCATCCTGGCGCTTATCTACCCATCCATCCATCCATCCATCTATCTATTCACCTCCCACCCGCCTATCCAACTCTTTTACAGGTAATGAAATGAAATTCAGAGTCAAAGAACTCATTTCCACTGGACTTGTCATTATTTTCTTCCTATCTCTGGCAGTTTTTTGTTTGTTTGTTTTGTTTGTTTGTTTGTTTTTGGTATTATTAGCCTTAGTAATGCATTTGTGGGAGAATCTTTATCTGGGATTACTACAGCTACTTTACACATGGCCATTTACCAGTATATGAAGCTAACTGATTTTCCTAGGGAGAATAAAAAAGAAGTACATCATAAAATAACTTTGTATTTCATTTCCAAAATCTGTGGCTGTAAATAAAGCTTTGTTCATTGAGCTTGAAGGCGAACCCCAGAGGACTGACTGGGAGCTCAGTGCTAAACAACAGACGGCTTGCCAAAGAGATGAATGCATTTCATTATCTTGAGCTTATTCCATAGGCATAATTAGAACTCCTTTGAGAAGTCAACTAATTATGTAATATCCAACAAAATATGTGAGGATTTCAATTTGGCATTAAGCAGAATCTATCAGGCTCTGTTTTAATTTATGATTTCCTATTAGAAGGGGAGCAAACAGGACAAGTCATTTCCACAGCAATGGTTTCTGATTAGAACCACTGGATAATATAAAGATGGAGTACATATCTTCCCCTTGGGGCATCACTGGAGAAAACGCAGCTTAGATCAGCTGATATATTATTAGATGTCCCCGCTGTCCTACAGAAACACAGCTGCAGGTATATTATTTCTGGCTGGGACAACGGTAATGTGAGGGATCAGCAGAGACATCAATGAACAACCTTTATTAGCTAGATCATTTTTTTCCTTCCTATACATAGTCTGTACGAAGCAGGGTGATATGGTTTCAGCATAGAGGTTCCAGCTGAAGCTTCACTATGTTCCAGCCTGTTGCCGGTACCTCCATCTCCAGCCATCTTGCCTTGCTGAGCTTTCACTCTGAGTATGAACGCCAGCAAACTTGCTGGCCTTACAGAGAAAGCACCAGCCTCAGGACCCTCCTGCTCGGCCTTTTTCCATCTATAGGGGGTCTTGCCTCCCAGTGCAGGCCTAGGCAATGGCTTTGACCTTTTTGTCCAGAAAGTAAAGTGAGGAAAATGACATTGCATAACTCTTCAAAGCATATCCCAGCGAGTTTCTCAAGTTTGTGTAAAGAAAGGCAAAAACGGAATAACAAAGACATTTTTCAACAAGAGGAAAATGAGAAGCACAACCAGGCAGTTTCATTCGCAGGTAACTTATTAAACGAATGTGACTTTCCCCTCCAGAGCCCAAGTTACTCCTGGATAAATTAGCTTCAGATGATGCTTAAAAAATGGTGAGGAAGTAAGCAATCCAAATGCTACGTGACTGCTAAGCAGCCACAAATGGTTCAATAGTTTTTTGAAAATTTCTCATGACAGAATATTTTGGAAGATGTAGATATGGCTTTTCTAGCTCAGAAAGGCAAGGGTGGGCCTTTAAGACATTAAGAAACCACAAAGGAAAGGGATGACTGACACGTGGCACGGGGGCCACCACTGGCTTCTTGTGCAAGGAGGACTTTGCTCACTGGTCATAAACCTATCTGTTTTTGAGCCAGATGGGCCCTTGCAACACTTCCCAAGAGAGCACTGCAGAAAGCCACCTCCAGAGGCCCAGAGCTGGCCCTCAAGACAAAACCTCCTTGCCATCTTGGATTCGGCACAGACAGCTGGAGTTAATGAAAGAGTTAATGTGATTTTCCACTCTCCCCACTTGCTTTGAGGGACTCTGGTGAGAACTGGCCTGATCAAATCACCTTTAGGGAATGGAAAAATCTAACTCACCACACATGAAGGCAAGTACAGAAAGGAATGCTGGAGATGAACCAAGGACGGGTTGAACATAACTGCACCATCAGGCCACAAGAAGGGAAAACACAGACTTGAGGAGAAAAAAAGGTGGCAGTAAAGCCGCCATCTTCCTGTGTGTCGACGACCCTGTCTCTCACATGTCCAAATCCCCATCCTTGGGGTATGGGGTTTGAGGCCTGGTGTGCACATGGCAAGGAGGGGGCTCAGCCCCCTTTCCCTTATGCATCTCACAGATGTGTCAGCTGGTATGAGTTAGCTGGGCAGTGACCACATTTTGGGGAGAAATCATCCATTGATTTATCACAGGGGGCATAAATCATAAATGCATTTAGTTGTCTTCATCGCCTTTCTTGTTATCCTGCCCCTCTGAAGTGAAATTAAGAGGCAGATGTATTATCTGGGATCAATTCCAGATCCCATTTGTGTTTTAAAAAAAAGAAATCCAGGAAGGATTTCACACAACTCTTCTGCCACAGGTTGATCAAAGTCTCAGCACCTTGAAGGACAAACCACCACCACACAGGTAACTCCAAGAGGCCTGGTGATGAGAGGGGTAGACACCACCACCCACACTAGCCCCTCAGCCGAGGGAACTAAGGACAAAGGAGTTCCTGCACTGTCCCTAAAAATAAACCAACCCTCTCTTTGGCTCACAGACATCATGGCCCACAAAGCTTCCTACATGAACTAGGCAGGTCATCGAGGCAACGGGAGAACAGATGGCAGTCAGTCACAGCTGCAAATTTTAAAATTAAGTCAGTGAAAAAACTGGCCACAGCAAAGGCAGAGAGGAATTCTTCCAGAAAGGTCCGAAAGACTCCTTTCAAATGCTTTTGCATTATCAGGTCTCAAGTTTCATCTAGGTCTTTTCAGGGGCCCTGCTTCATTCACTCCATTCTCCTTCCTCAAGAATTTTGTCCCGTTTCTCTCACTGTTTCTGTGGACCACAGGTACTACCACACGCCTTTTCTCATGGTTCTTGCAAGAAAACTAGGAAGGAACTACTATTAGTCAGGCAGGCCATTTTACAAATGAGAAGCTCAGAGAAATCGAGTGGCTCGTTTGAGGTCACATAGCCGAAGACTAAGTTGGGCATCGAATTGAGCCTCTCTGTCCTTCAAAATAAGACTGTCTGACTGGGTTTCTCCTAGTAGTTCTCCTCTTCTAAATCAACATTGAGAAAATAGATTCCTTTCCTGTCTCTTCTAAGCACTCTCACACATCCCACCAAGCACATCTGCCATATGGACCCAGACAGCACTGGATTTCAGGAAAGAAGTGCAGCAAGCTCCTCGCCTTGGGGCACGGGGCAAGATCAGCACACATGCTCTCGCTGCCCTGAAGCTAAGGGAGCAACATAGGGTCAAGGCATGAAGGAGGTGAGGGCCTTTGGAGGATGAGGGACAGAGAGGGCCACCAATAATACCCTAAAGGAACTCCTGGCTGTTCCTAACCAAGAGGACTTCCTGAACCTTTCACATTTCTCTGGCATTGTGCCTAACCCCTGTTGGATGCCATGTACAGTATTTATTCTATCAGGACTGGGGGAGACTTGCTTTAGACTTTGTTTTGGTCAACATGCTTCATTTACCTCCCAGGGATCACAGGTAAGTCATTTGAGGGGGATGTCAAGCCCCTTACCCGAAAGTTATTCCAGCCCTGCTGGCACATGGTCTCTGTTCAGTCTGCAGTCACACACACACATTCCCTCTTTCTCTCTCTCCTTCTCTCTCATATTAAGCAGCGATTCTGTGCCAACATATCAAGTGCTGGGTATACACTGGTGACCAAGAAAGACATGGCATCCACTCTCATGGAGTTTACAATGTGCGAAGAGTAAATCAAATAAACCCCAAAATGAATATCTAATTTAACGATAATTGATGATGTCAGTAAGGAAAATTGCAAGTACTATGAAAGCCAATAGCAGGAAGAGAAGTGGTAGTCAGGGAATGCATCACTGAAGAAATAGTGTTATATTTTTTAATATATATATAATATATACATATAAAACGCAGTTCAAGTCAGAACTCAAACTGTAAGATGTCTGTGTGAGCCATACGCCTGTTCCTTTAAGAATTTCTTGAAGGCCTGGAGAGACTCCTATGTCTGATTTTTAACACCCTCAGTGAATCTATGGCAACAACAAGGCAATTCTTAAGTGTTCTGCCCAGAAGAGACAGAAGCAGAGACCACATCCCAGAACCTGCACCCCATCCCCTTCTGATGTCAGGGAGCCAGTTGTCGATCCCTAGCCTAAGACAACTCTCGCTGGATTTTTTTTGAAGGAGGTCTAGAATTTTTTTAATGAGAAGAGATCAGAGCAAGTCATTTCCTAAATCCAGAGGAAGGGAAAGGATCAGTATTTTTAGGAGGGTTAAGATAATTATTCTGCAAGGAGAAAACATATTTTAGTAAGTATCTCTTTGGCTCACACAGATATCCTTTCATTTCTAGTCTAAACTGGAATAGTCTTCTTTGAAAATCTAACACTATCACATTTTTTTGTCTCTGTCCCACTGAGGCACAGAAACATACCATGATGTAAAAGTAAAACTAAAATGATCTAAATCTTAAAAGCCCTAAAGTTTCTATGAGTTCTGAGAATCAGATTTATAAAACCAAGGGTTGGGAGTGTCAAATATTTAGGCTTCAGACCCAAAAGGCACCAGACACTTGCCCCAGCCAGATTAACCCTCTCCAAATCACAGGGAACCTTGGAAATTCGTTCCAGAGCCTGACGTGGCCCCAAGAGACGTGAAGCCATTTAGCTAATCCTTGTACATCTCACTTTCGGTTTGTGTTCCAGCAAGGATTTCCACACGGGCCTCTTTGCTTTGCAGTGAGGCACGCCAGGCAGTGGGCTTCCTGCTGGACAGTTAACATGCATCTCATACATGTCTCCCCCAAAGAGGCCCCATTAGTCACCACCATCAGCTGTTTAGTTTTTGAGATAGGAATCCCAAAGGAGTAAAGAGGATAGGATCAAATCTTTATTACATTATGGAATAGCGAACAACTAACCAAAGTCAACTTTAATGTGAAGATCTTGGGAAGGAGCAGAAAGGCTCTTGTGGGAGGCTCTGAGCAGAGAGAAGGGTCCAAAGCGCTGGGCCGAAGTAATGGATCATATTCACTAAGCCCTATAAATCTCCTCCCTTCATATGTTTTATAGAAATGATTAAGGTAAAGGTAGTTGGGTGGATAGCAGGTCGATGGCCAACATCATTTAACATTGGGAGCCTCAGGTTTTATCCCCAGATGTTTGAGGAGGTAATACAAGGGTCAGCCTTTGGAGAATATCGGATTTCCCAAAATCTACTGGAAGAAAGAGCTTCATTTATGAGGTATAAAGGTAATTTCTCCACTAACAAAGTTAGCTAAAAAAGCAAAGGGCTCCTCTGTGATGAAGACCTAGCATCATGGAATAAGCATGAAGTACCAGGAGGTTCAAGGCTCAGAGTCTGGTTTTGGTTGGAGAATCCTTCCTGTTGGGCTCTTGGGATCAAGTTCAAAGGGTAGGTCATTCCTCTGTGCATACAGCACTAAAAACACAAGGCTGTTAGGGATCACTGTAGGGGTACAGAAACCTTGCCTTAACTAAGTCTACTTGTTCTTCCTTCCTTTCTACAAATGTTTCCTGAGCACCTACTATGCATCCAGCACTGTGTCAAGTACTCGGCTGTGGGGGAGAACTAAATAGGAACTGATCTTGGGTCTACTGGAGAAGATAAACATTGTGGAGAAAATGATACCAGTCACCAACCAGCACTGAATTAAGTGCTGCCAAGACGTCAAGTTGCTGGAAATTCCACTACCTAGAAGCCTTTCACCAAGTCCCTGGGCACTCTCTGCCTTCCAAAGGAAGCTTGCCAGGGAAGCCCTAGGCAGGCTCTGTACACTCCAGGGCCTCAGACTATGGCCAGGTGCTGGAGAGCAAGTTAAAGCTACGGCTTTGCAGTTGAGTTACTTCGCCTGCTCTCAAGTCGGTTTCCTCACCCATAAAAGGGAAGTACTATAAACATCTATAAAAGTGCTGCAAGGAACAAATGAGATGAAGCTTGCAATGTGCTCAGCTAAGTGCTCAGTAGCTTTCGCTCATTCCTTCCAATAAGGCTCCCCGAGCACGTGCCAAGTATTGGGCACTTGGGGTACATCGACAAGAGACACTGCGTCCTGCTCTCACAGAGTCATGCTTCCAATGGATGGGACAACACACACAATTTACTTCCTTGGTATGTTCGTCTACTATATTACAAGATGAAAAATGCTATCGCTAGAAGGAAAGCAGTAACTAAGATTGCTGGAAGTCAGGGCTGAGGGTAACTTTAAATCAGGCAGTCAGGGTAGATCTCAGTGAAAAGGCGGTGTCTGGGCAAGGACCTGAAGGAAGAGAGAAGTGAGCCAATGTAGAAATTTGGGGCAAAGTGTCCCAGGCAGAGGGAACAGGAATTACAGACCTCCTATAGTGGCCATGTATCTAGCATGCCTAAAAGCAGTGGGCTGTGCAGAGGGCAGGAGGGGAGGGCGAAGGAGAATAGGTTGGAATGAACAGACACCCATCAGGTCAGGCCCTGTTAGCCTCTCTTGGAATTTCGCCCTAATCTCAGCATGGAGTGGGGAGGCAGCAGAGGTTTGGATGTTCACTGGAACAATTTTACTTTAGTTTCCAAAGTGTCTGGCTGCTGTGTCTAGAACAAGCTTTAGAGTGCCTACTTCTGATTAAACAAAACTGAGAATTTGGAAGAAATGTGATTTGATTCCAATTTACGTGCAGGTGTAAGAGTGGCAGGGGCTGGAGAAGCACAGTTGGCTTCCAGGCCTACGAGCCACTGCCTCCGGCACACTGGGCACCCTTCCCAACAGCAAGTGGGTGTTCTGCCCTCTTCTCCATCCTGCCAAGTGCCCCTCACTGGCCCATCATACAAAGAAAACACAGGAAAATGGGCAACAGCTCTCCAGGTGAGATGATGAATCTATGGGGGCAGTTTCCAGTTAGCAGAGGCACAGAGTCCCAGTTGGAAGAGCCCTCCATTTTCTTGGACAAACCAGTTCACAATCCATATCCCCTCGCAAACAGGTTGTTGTGCAGCTTCCCACCAAATCATCGATGGAGGGAGTTTTATGAAGGGAGCAAATGAGGTAACAAAGTAATTCAAGGCAGCTTAAGAGAAAACAAAACAAAAACAAACTCATAAATACAGAAAACAGATTGGTGGTTACCAGAAGGGAGGAGAGGTTGGGGAGGGTGAAATGGGTAAATGGGGTCAAACACATGGTGAAAGACTGAAACTAGACTTTTGGTGGTACGAACACTATAGTGTACACAGATACAAAACTATAATGTACACCTGAAACTTATAGAGGTTATTAACCAACGCTACCTCAATAAAAAATTAAGTTAAAAACCTAAATAAATTATTAATTAATAAATAAAGCTTAAGATGATATTTGCGAAATGGGAAAAATAGAATTGAGCATTTATAAACCCACTCGACCAGCCACACCCATCCCCAAACCTGTTTGACAAGTCGTGTGCTCTTCTGTTTCAAAGAGGTGCAGGCTGCCTGAGGACCTTTGCGTGGATGCACCCGCTGAGCCTGGCCAAGGATCCCACGGACCACAATCTCTGCTCCATCACTAACATTCACTGAGCACTTGCTGCCCCTAAGGACTTGCTAGACTCTGGCACTACCCATCTGTCCCAATGACCATTCGAGGGCAGCATGGTTCTTGTTCCCACCCTGTCATTTCCTAGATGAAGAAACTGAACACAGGGAGATTTCATCACTTGTCTAAAGACACACAGCTCAGAAATGGTAAAGGCTGGACACGCGCCCAGGCAGTCTGAAGCTGGACCACCACTCCAGAAAAGTGATACCTAATATAAAAGCAACACCGCTTTTCAAATCTCCTTCTCATATTTCACTAATACAGACTCGTTGTTCCTCTGAATTGAGGAACATTAGCTCTTATGTATCGTTAATTAATGATACTGAGTAGTCAAATAGATCTCAGTATACTTTGCTAGGTGCCAGAAGTTCAGGTAAACAGGATGATGCATATATATCTATTCATGAAACAGGTAAAAGAAAAGGCCTGGAAATGTTTTTAAAATGAAGCTGAATATTTTAATCTCATAAGTCAACCAAGACACTGCATAAGATTAATTTACATTCAAGGATAAAAGAGTACTTTCTATTTTCCACATCTGAAAAAATATTGCCACACCATCTTTAATTCATCCAGTGCAACTGCGTTTTATCTGTAACAGTTAAATACAACAGCTATGTGAATGATTGGCAATCACGTTGATGATGCCGATGACACAGCATCATGTACTCCACCCACTCTGTGCCCAGCACTAAGCTTGGTAGCACCTCATCATGTTTAGTTCTGAACAGCATTGCAAGGTACGTATAATTTGCCCCATTTTACAAATGGGGGAAAACAGATTTGTCAGCATCCAGACACCACCCTCTTTCCATTAGACAGCACCGCTTCTTTACCCCTACCCATTCCCCGAGAGCTCTACTCAACAGTCCAAGAGAAATAAAAACCCAGGAAATAAGAATTTGACGTGTCATTACCCTGCAAAATAGTGCTGAACGTATTCAGCAGGCTTCCACTTATTATTGGGTGTGCCAGCTAATAAGCTAATGTGCCTCAGCACCAGACCCACCAGGCTTCGTAAGGCTGGGGTTGGGGCTCTGCTAACCACATTTCTTCTGTGCCAGCTCTTTCTGGCAGGGCTCTGCCACAAGGGTCACTAGGGGGAAGCTGCAAGGATGGAAGAAGAAGGGACTTGCTCCCTCCTGTTTGTTGCCTGTTGACTTTTTGTTCCCAGTGCCATCACTCTGGCAAGGCTTCTTCACTCTGGTAGGGATGGTTCATTCCAGTAGCAGTGAATGAATCCAGTTTGTAGTTTTCCCAACACTCACAGAAACAGTTTCAACCCTTTCAGAGACCCCAAGACTCTCTCCTCAAAAGCCCAGGTCTCAGCCCCACTGGACCCTCTTCTGGGCTCAGAGACCCCAGCATCTTTCAGCCAGAGTGTCCTCCTCCGAGGTCTGAGACGCAGCCCCCCAAGTCCTCTCCTCTCAGCTTCTGAGTTTTAATAACTTCTTTCCTTCCCTGGTCCTCATGTGCCCTCCCACACCAGCCATAGGGGTGGCAACTGTTTCTTGCAGTTGCTACTCCCATGATACCCTAGACTTCTCCTTTTGCCCTTTCTGGTTAACAATTCTTAATATTAAATTCTCTCATTAAAAAAACTGGCAGATTTCTGCCCCCGACTGGACCCTGCACGATCTACTGGGGACATAACCATTCCCAGTGGCACTTCTCAGAGTGCTTCAGCTGAGACAGTCTTTGCCAACCAAGCCATGGAGGGGGCACTAAAACCCTCATAACTCACAAAGTGTGATCTATGAGCTGCCGTGCCTGCAGAGAATGGGATTCAGGAAACATTTTTTACCTCCATCCCTCAGTTGCAGAGCACAGGTATGGAGAGTCTGATGTGGCTAAAGATCAAAGCCCCCAGCTTCATAGCTATAGGCTCTGGGCAAGTAACTAAATCTCTCTGGGCCTGAGTTCCCTCGCCTATAAGAAGAAAATGTCAATAGGAGTGTCTACCTACAGGGCGGAGCTAAGAATCAAATGAGAGAAAGCAAGTGTTTGACTCTGTGCCTAGCATGGGGGCAAGAAGACTTCTCTGTACAGTGGCTTTTGATATCCATTTACTGGAGGACAGTGAGGGGCCTATTGTCTTCCCATCTGCCTTCGGAAGACAGCAGTGCCTGGGCAGAGGCCGAGGCCGAGTCCTAACGCCAAGCACACTGAAGAGAAACAGCATTTGCAGCAGCAAGGGAGGTGCCCATGAGGCTGTCTTGAGTCCCTGACGTGAAGTGATATTTCAATGGCTGGCAGCAGCTATGCGTCAGTGAGCCTCGTTCCTAACTTGTCTCATCATGTTCTTGCCAGAGTCACAAGATGTCTAATACCAACAGAAGTAATTAAAAATAAAATGGGAGACGGCGAACCATTTCGACTCTCCCTTCAGCAGCAAGGGGAGCCCGCGTGAGAGCTCTCACCGCAGTGACTGAAAATGCCTTTTCCTGTCATACTGTTGACTGACCACGAGAAATGAATGTTCCTGCTGTGTTCCTAAGACAGCTTTAGGATTTATCACTCTGAAAAAAATACAGCAATGACACAAACTCACCCAAAACTTTCAGACTAAAATGAGACTTTGGTCATGGAGGGAGAGGGAAGGAAAGGGAGGGATGGGACAGAGAAGTGTAACCACCCAACTGAGCCCTGAAGTAAAACAGAAATAAGGAACAGGAGAATCTTGGAGCATTGACAGAAAATTTAAAAAAAAAAAGAGCCCACTCCGTAGTCTCCCACCCAACTGAAATCAATTATGCTGAGGCACATCAACAACAAAACTGCATCAACAACAAAACAGCCCAGGTCCACGCCTGGTACACTGACTCCCTGACAGTAGTCAAAGAGCTTCTAAAACAATCAGTTCATGTGTCTCCCTGTTCAGGAGCCTCTGGACCCTGCCTGTCCTGCCAGCCTTCCCAACAACACTGCGCCTTCACCAACCAGGCTCCAGCCGCCTGCTCCTCATCCAGCTCCTCACACACGCCCCACTTCTCCTCCTCAGGGCTTTTGAAAATACCGTTCCCTCTGTTCTTCCCCACCTTCAGCTTCTTTTACTTACATGTGCTGTCCCCATAGAGGCCTCCCTTGGGTACCCCATTCTCAGCATGTGGCCTTTGCTTGTTTCCTTCGAGAGATTTATTATGGTTTCCAGTTAATTGGTCTTTTCACTTGTTTTTTTTGTGATCTGCTTTCTGCTCTCTGGGAGCTCCTTGGAGCTGCTATGTCAGCCCCATACCCCTGGGCTCTAGTACAATGGCCTGGGACATAGAGGTTCCTCAATAAAAATTCGTTGAATAAATTAGCCCCCAGACAGCTACTTGCACCCTCTACTTCCCCTGCTGTCCTCAAGCATCCATGTTCATCTGGTTCTATGAAGTGAGAAACAGAGGCAGAGTAGGGGGATGGGTTGTGACCCTCTCCCCTACAAGCGGTTTGGCCTTAACTGGTTCCCCAGTGGTATGCGGCCTTCGATAAGTCCCTTCTCTCAAATGGCTCAAAGGAAAGCAAATAAAATGCTTTACAAAATCATTTGAAAGTCAGAGAAGGAAACAGTGTAGCTTAAGAAAAAAAGAAAGAAGAAAAAATTCCTTCCAAATTACTTAAGACTAAGAGTTGGGTTCTTAAGGGAATAAGCGCCAACTGTGCTCGGAAACTCTGCTGCCTGAGTGGCCCACGCCCCACGGAAAAAGGATGGAGGGGTTCCTAACCTTTCCCAAACCATCGCTTTTCTGCACCTCTGAGGCCTCCAGGACTTGGTAGACTTGAGGCTTTAGCTTCCACATTAGGCCGAGGGAGGGAGGCCTAGGGCAAAACCCCCAAGAATGCCCCTTCTTGGAGATGCGGATGACACAAAGGACAGTGATTTTCAACAGTGTCTGCAAAAGTGCTTCAAAGCCAGGCCCCAAAACCATTTGGAGATCAAGGTCTTCTCTTTATTCCCAGACCAAGGGCTGCTTTGCCGTATCCCTTCCTTCCCATTCCTACCAGGCCACTGAGGATCCTCCAAGGACCCTGAGCCCTGGTTGGCTCTCTCAGGGCATCACAACTACCGGACTCGCATTTATTCTAGAGATAACTGGTAACAAAACCCAGAACACACATAACTGAAATAGTATTCGCCTTAGAAGTCCTCTTGTCCTCTTTGAGGAGGAAACCACTTACTTACACCTAGACAGCCTCATCCTGAGGCTGCACAACTGCCCTCCTCTTACTCTCCACCTGCAGTCCTGATGGGTCCTGAGATCCCCGAATCTCTGACATTCTGCAGACTCTCAAGCACTTTGAGTTGGGAAGGCCAAGGAAATGAACTTATTGTGCAGGTGACAGTGTGTGCAGGATGACAGTTCTTTCTCAGACCTAAGATCATTTTGTTTAGCTTTTGCCCTCAAGATGTCTGCATCCCATTAGGGGTACAGCCTCAGCATTCGATGGCTGGGCTGTCTTTTCGGCTCCACCAAACACTAGTTATGAAACCCTGAGTCAGTTATGAAACCCTGAATCAGTTAACCTCTTGGTGCTTCAGTTTCCCCATCTGTGAAAAGGAGGTAATAACAGTATCTGCCTCATAGGGTTTCCGTGTGAATTAAATACACGTAAAGCATTTAGAACAGTGCTTGACACTCAGCACTCAATAAGAATAGCTCTCGTTAGTTTTGTTTTATATATTGAGGTATAGGAAACCAGTTTAAAGCATTCTCTTGTCGAGGCAGATTCTGTATCAAAGAAGTATATCATGAGCATTCTACTGTCACCTGTGTTTCTCATCACAGACCCAAGTGAAGGATAGTACAGGAACATCTAACAGGAACAGAAGGGTCACTGTATAATGCAAAATAAGAGTTATGAATCCATGACTAGTTCGATTCTGACTCCACTGTGATGGGCGTGTTCCATAGGTGCCACTGTATCTGAATTGAGAGAGTCTGATTTCTTGGGTCTTGGTAATGTGGAAATCTGATTCTCTCCAGGGTGTCCCCTCTGTTATTCCAGTGACCTGAAACCTGTGACATTCTGTCATGTGTCCATGTTACCACCAAATAGGATTCCAGGGGCAGTTAGGACTAATATTTATGAAGATCCAGTGTTGCTGGCACTGGGTACAGACCCAGGTTGGGTGCCTCAAGTTTGCTCTCCTTCTGCAACCTCATCACCATGCACTGTATCGCAGTCCTAAGGGCAGCACTGAAGGAGAAGGGAGAGGACAGAGAGGACTAATGGCAGAAAAGCCAAAGGGGTGGCTCCACATGTTGAGGATGAGATAACCCACAGCATAAAGGGAAGTATTTGCCATTGAGCCTCCTACTCCCTTCACCACTTATTATGTGGCTATTAGAGATTATTCAAGTAGAAAAGGCAATGGGAAGGTAGAGGGAAATTGCCACTACCATCCTAAATTCCATCAATACATAGAATTCCAAGAGCATCTCAATGACTTTCGACAATACTCTGATTGATTCCTTTAGATCAGGGGTTGGCCAACATATTCTTAAAAGGCCAAATAGTTTTTCAGGCTTTGTGGGCTACACAGTCTCTGTCACAACTGTTCAACAGTAGACAACATATAAACAAACAGATATGGCTGTGTTACAATAACACTTTATTTATGGACAGTAAAATTTGAATTTTATATAATTTTCACGTCATGAAATATACTTCTCCTTTTTTTTGGACCATTTAAAAATGTGCAAATCATTTATAGCTCATAGGCCATACAAAGTAGGCAATGCGCCAGATTTGGCCCATAGGCCATAGTTTGCCAACCCTTTCTTTAAACCACTTATTTACTGTTTCTTACCTATCCGCTCTGCCTTGTGCATCAGGGGAAGTGATGATAAATAATACCATGACCTCTTTTTTAAGTTCAGTGGGAAGAACAACTACATAGATGGCAGGTATGACCATTTTTCTAATTTAAATGTAGGCAGCTTTATTTCTTGAGTAGATCCTGGAATGAGTCCCTTTCATGCTGAGAAGTTCATATTTTATTCCAAGTGTGTAAGAGCTGCTGCTAAGCCACAAACCAATGGATATTAGGCAAAAGTAAATGGCATCCAATAAATGAATAAATAGCTCCTCGTTTCTGCTCTCAGAAATAAAATGACGGCAAGGGACACATTGCATAGGCAATCATGATGCTGCCTTCATAGACTCATAGTTAAATCACCAATAATGTATTCCTTCTTCCAAGCCATTTTAAAATGATTTATTAAGCAGTTGCTTTGAGCAAAGCTTTGGTTAGGTAGCAGATAGCTTTAAAAAATGACACCCGCAAGTGCTCCTCTGACCTGTTCCCTACTTCCTCCTTTTCCCACTTCCTAGGAACCCAGCTGCCATAGTGTAAGGAAGTTCAGGTTATTGTACTGAGGAAAGAGGACTCACAGTGTGTCCTGGGAGGATTAGACACCACCTGGAGAGAGAGGCCATTGTAAAGAAGGTAGCCTAGCCAAGCTTTCAGCTACATGCACCTTCATGAGAGACCGCATTGACACCATGTGGAGCAGAATCACTACCCACTTAACCCACAGGCTGCAAGATATAACAAATTGTTATTTTAAGCCACCAGGTTTACAGATGTTTTATAGTATTGCTATAAGTGATTGCCATTCCTTTCTACCTTCTCCTTGCTTATTCATTTTTTATTGCTGCATAACATGTTACCACAAATGCAGCAGCTTAAATTGACACACATTTGTTATGTCACACTTTCTTTGGGTCCAAAGTCTGGGTACAGCTTAGCGAGGTCTTCTGTTCATGGTCTCACAAGGCTGTAATGAAGGTGCTGACTGGGCTCTGTTTTCATCTGATGGCCTGACTAAGGAAGACCCTGCCTCTTACTCATTCAGATTGTTGGCATGATTCATTTCCTTGTGGCTATAAGACTGAGAGCCCAGCTTTACGCTGACTGTTGGCTGGAGGATGCCCTCAGGTCCTTGTCACATGCGCTTCTTCGAAGAGTCACTCACTTCTTCAAACTAGCAAGGAGAGTCTCTCTGTCCTCAGGGCGTGTTCAGTCCTTCTTTTACGGGTTTCCAATTAAATGAGGCCCACCCACATTAATATCCCTTTTGATTAGCTTAAAATCAACTGACTTGAGACCTCAATTACATCTGCAAAGTACTCTCACCTTTACCATATTCTGTTAGTGAGAAGCAGATCACACAGGTCCCACCCACACTCACAGTGAGGAGATTATACAGGGTGTTAATACTAGGGGAAAAGAATCATGACACTACTCCAGGGTGTCTGTGCCATGTTTCTCAGTAGCGCTGGGATATGGTGCATGGTGGTGGGACTGTTCAGAGTACAGAATGTGTCTCAAGGACTAACCAAATCAATGAAGATGAAAGATAGGCCCAGAAGTAATTATAGTATTGGACATCAAGCTATGCTTACCTTATGATAATTCTGAGTTTGAAGTTTAGGGCACAAAGAAAAGATGGCCTGGTGGAGAAGAGGGAAATCTTAGGGCAGACCTAAGAGTAAGGAGCAAATTCCCAAGGCTGGGTAATAAAAGAAATGCCTTGTGAAATAGCAAGTACTTATTAATCCAGATCCCCATACCAGTGGGCAGGTAAAGCATACGAGTGCAGTGGGCTTAGAGGAAATGACAGACTGGTGAGGGTTTTGGCCACATAGATCATGCACCTGCCGTCTAAGGAAGCAGCCCTTTCTCAGCTCCAGTCATTTTTTGTCACGTGAGAATGTTGGCTCCAAAGTGCCAAGTGTATATCTATTTATGAGGAAAACCAAAACTTTAAAATTTTATATACTATAACCAGATTTTTAAATGACAATCGGTAATTGCCTATACTTTAAACAAAGTATGGACCAAGAGACATACACCTATGCACTGGATTTGGCTGAGGGAACAGGTCCTTGTAAAGGTTAACAGAGGGAAACAAAAGTGGCAGAGCCCACAGAGTAACTGAACTCTATTCTTTAGACTATGTTTTATGGCAAGTGTGGTTCTCCCACCGGTAGCATCTGCATCACCTGGGAACTTGTTAGAAATGCACATTCTCAGGCCCCACCAACCCCTACTGAGTTAGAAACACTAGAAGTGGAGTAAGCAATGATCGTTGGAATAAGCCCTCCAGATGGCTGATGCTCACTCAGGTTTGAGAAAGCCTGTATTATAGGAACCAGCTTCTAGCCTTAAGATCATTTATCCTTCTAAATCTATTTCCTGTTTCTATAATCTGGAAGATTACCAACTACGGCATGACAAAACTCTCTATTAAATATCTAACATTCGAAATAACGAAGAGAGATGACTGCTTAGACATTGCCCATCATTTCACTTTAACACAGAGCTAAATACATTGTGGTCTTATGCACATTTATTACATGCACCTTCACGGAGAAGTCATCAAGGAGAGAATATACCTGTATGTGTGTGTGTGTGTGTGTGCGTGTGTGTGTGTGTGTGTGTATACACACACATATATATATACATATGCACATATGTATGCATATGAATGCTATGGAACGCTCCAGAATGGAGCAGAAAGGAAAAAGATCCTATTATTAATTTTTAATCATAGAAAATGATTAAAAATGATTACTACAGAAAATCTGCTTCTGCTTGATAATACTTTATAAGTAGATGAAACTGTTTTGTGCAATGTTGAAATTTCCAGGACCCTGGTTCCAATTAATCCAAGGAAGCACCTGGCCTAAAGTCAATACTGTTTCTTTGGAAACATATGTTGAAATTTGTATTTTGTCTGAAGAATTATGACTCTGCAGACCTCATCCCATGCCTCTCCCTGCAAGTAAGACCAGAATGTTTAAATACAAATATTCCTGGGCAACTGCTATCCATCGAGAATCAGCAAGCAGGAGGGATTGATGTGATTCTGCACATACAGACTCATGTGATAACACATTTGGTGTTAATGGAACTATTTATGAAAAGGCCTCTTCATTTTCTTCTTTTATTTAAGATGGTCCTAAATAATTCAAAATATTCTTCGATGTGTCATGAGATGTCACGGCATCTGTGAGCATTCTATTTGACTGTAAAATGTCCATGACCCTACTCATGTTTAATAGCACTGTGTGGCCTCCCTCCCGAGCCCCCCAGTCACTCAATCACCCCTAGGGTTTGCATTAGGTACCGGCCATGTGCCCAGCACTGTGCTATATGCTGCAGGCATGAACATCTACCAAGCATGTTCCTCCCTTCACATTACATACATTTATCAGGAATTAACGCTGGCCTCTCTGTCCCTGGAAATCACCACTTGAAATACTATATCTAAAATCACTCTGTCCAACAGTGAACAACTATCTTGTTCAGGGTTAGGTTCTTAAGTGAGTGCTTACAGTGGGAGCTGCATTCAGCCAAATTTATTCCTAGATATCCCTTAGATAGGTGCCATGTCAGAGTCCCACCTTCTCTTAGTAAGTCCGGCACATCTAGCTTTTTCTCCAGCCTCAGAAGTGATGGCGTTTCTAAGGAACATGTGTCCTCTTGGAAACCATGTTGTATAAAATGTATGTATCTTTAAAAACCAGACTCACACTAGGTGAGGTGAGATGCCTATGTTATCAGAGACACATGGGGACCAAGAATGACTGAGAAAATATGGAATAGCATCTCACATTCCCTCAAGGTACATGCTCTCTGGATACAGCTGAGGGCACAGTTGTCATTTGTCTTCTATTTCCTTTTGGCCAAGTGTATGTGCCAATTCCCAGAAATTAAATATATAAAGTAGAAAAAGCGGGATGGACTTGTTCTGGATGGCCTCACGCACCTATAGAGACAGTCAGACTGATGCCACTGGCACATGGGACTGACAAGTACCTTTGTGATACCCCCAGGTTAGTGCTGCCTTTGACTGACCTCTTTTTCCTGCTGAAATTTCAACATTTAGGTAAGATAGTGATCACCACTTGCCCATCTGCAGCTGGGTTCTGAAGTCATGGAAAACATGGATTACAAAGTCACACTAGAGATTTTGATTCTGTAGGTGTAGAGTAGGGTCCAAGTACCCATAATTTAGAAGATCTCCCCAGGGAATTTAAAATGGCTAATATCTTGAGGAACCGCTGTGTTAAGGCACTCAAAAGGCACCCAAAATATTAATATCCGTTATTGATAACCTAACATATGGGTTCAAAAGATAAATAAATGTCAACCAAGAAAGCAAAGAAGTAACCAAAAGAGGGAACAAGCTTTGACCAGAGTAGAGGACAGTGCTGGAGGGATAGAGAGAAGCTTCTGGGTGGTGATGAGGGTACAAAGAGGAACTGTAGAAACACATAAACATAAAGGAGATGGCTGCAGGGCCACCAAGGCTGACTTTGCCATTTTATGGACGCTGGACCCACCAAGCAACTCTAGCTCTGTGGAAAAACAAAACAAAGAGAAGCGCTGCCCAAAACAGACAAGTACACTTCACAATGAATCTTTTCAACGAACACACTGAACATGTCTTTAGAAAAGCCGTAGTATTCGATTTTGGTGAACCAAAAACATAAGGCTGAGAAACCATAGGTCATTATGAGATTAAATTTACGTGGGGCACTTATCTGTGGACAATCTGGAAGTTGCAATACAGTAAAGATTCTCCATGCACTGCACTTCATGGCTGGCATCAACATCAACTTACCTTTCGATCTGGCCAATTGTATTTTGCGAAGATTGTATCATAGGTGTCCACCGCCCCGTCGGTGATAAGCATGATGGCCTGACTGCAGATGCTTCCTTGTCCTGTGTGATTGAACTGTCGAAAGAAATAAGTTCAAAATTAAAGCACATCAGAGAACTTTGTAAATCCGTGAGACTTCAGAAGCACAAGGTCTTGGGCTTAGGAAGCCTCTCAAAAGGAGAGGTCATCTGCATCACCAAAACAGAACTGGCACAATGAGTCTTTCCCCACGCATGGATCACCAAATTTACTATCACAACTTGGAATGAAATATACACCAGAGAAAGGATTTCTGAAACACGCACACACACAGGGTGAAAAGTGAGATTCTAAGACACATAATCTCTTTTGCCCTCAAGTGTGTACAGCGCGTCAGAATACAAGCCCAAAGGAGTTGGCACAAAGACCTTTTAGGAATATGCTATATGGGCAGCAGAATATGTACCAGGACACATCTCTTTCAAAATCTAAATGAGTCTAGTTTGAATGGGTCTAATGGGTACAACTTGTATATAAAAAAATCAAGGAGGTTTTAGTCATGTAGAGCATAAAGTCAGGAACGAGACAATTTAGAACAGAAGCTTAAGCACCCTTTTTTTAAGGTTTGTTTTAACTATGTATTTCTTAGCATATAACATTTTGTATCAGTTTATGTATGCTGAAATTTCAAGATTGAGTCCATTAGTGTGCAAAACCCTAAATTTTTTCAACTTTCAGTTTTACATAACATTTTTAAAAATCTCAGCCCGTATGAATGGTAGCTAGGGTGACCAGATTGCAGTTGCCAGAGCTTCACGTGCTTCCCTTGAATCAGGGTGAAGAATTCTCTAATGAATATTATTAATGCTGTAATTCAAAGCAACATCATGTCCTCTCAAAACCCTACAATTACATAACAATGCCAAGGCATGGGAAACATGCAAAAAGTCTTTAACCTTCAAAAGTGAAACACCCTCCATTAAAATCCATGAAGCTTATTCATTTATTCTAAAATTATTTACTAAGTGACCACATAGTGCTGGCAATGTAACATACAAAAAAATCCCTTCCATTATGCAGTTCATACTATATTTGGGGATACATATAAACCAAAATAAATAAGTAAGTTACATTGTATGTTTGATAATGGTGATGCTAAGAGGGACAAAAGCAGAGGAAAGGAATAGGAAATGGGGAGGGAGCCACTTTGGAAAAAATAGTCAGTGAAGACCTCACTGAAAAGGTGACATTTGAGTAATATCTGAAGGAGGTGAATATCTAGGGGAAAGGCATTCTCGAGAGGGCAAACAAAACAGTACATGCTGGGCACTGAGTAAGAGCATGCCCAGCATGACCGTGAAACTGGGGAAGGATGGAGGCTGAGTTTGGATTTGTTGTTGCCTCCTAGTGAACCAGAGAGATGATAAAACATTCAAGTTGAAGTTTAATGTCAGTCTGTGAGCACTTAGAATTCATATGTGGAGTTTGAAATTGCCATAACTTGAGAGAATACTATAATTAACTGGATGGATGGATGGATGGATGGATGGATGGATGGATGGATGCATGCATGCATGGATGAATGGAATGAATGAATTGCATTGTGGCCATATTGGGACAGAGCAAAGCCAATTCAAAAGATGCATGGGTTACCATGGTATAGTAGAAGGCACTCAATCCCATACAGCACAACAAACTGTGTGCTAGAGGTAAGTTCTCTTTCAGAGTGTCTTTTTCTTCATGTATAAGATAGGAATATCATATTTTCATGGTTGCTACAACATAGGTTAAATGTTCATGATATACTAGGCTACAAATATCAACTTAATCTTTACTAGCCTCTAAAGCAGATACTATCATATCTTCATTTTACAGGTAGGAACACTGAGGCACAGGGAGATTAGCTAATTTTCCCAAGGTCACACAGTTACTATCCGTCATAGCTGGAATTTGAACCAGGACATCCAACTCCAGAATCTACTCCCAGATTCAGCATATTCTACAGCCTCCCAACAATGAGAGGAAGGTCCTTGAGTAGATAGTGATACATGGTAGTGCTCCACAAATGTTCATTTACTTCTCCTTCCTTTTCCTCTCCAATCTTTCCAGGGTTCGAGGGTCTCTTGACAGTCACCAGGGCCATCACCCTGAGAATAAGTGAGTGCTTCTTAAATTTTGATCCCTAGGCACTGGCCTCCCTGGCCTGGCTCTGGCAGCTACTCTTACAACTCAGACTGGACAGAGATCCTTGAATTAATGAGCAGAAATGGTTCATAACACAAATTAGTAGGTAGAAATACTTGAGAACTAAAGCCATTATACCACAAAGCTTTGTACATAACTACTATTCTACTGTCTTTATTGACATAACTTACTGTTACAGAAAACTCTTGCTGAGGAAGATAAAAATTACAAATAACTTTATTGCTTATTCCAGGAACTTCCCGAGAGACCCATCAACTCAAAAGAAAGCATCAAAGGACAATTCATACCCTAAGACTCTTTGAACTCTGACCTTAAAATCTTCCCCTTGCTGCATACACCAATCCTGCACTATAATATTAGGATTCTTACCTGGTGTTAACCAAGCCTCTTCCCTCTCCTCCACCCTGAAAGACCTAACTGCAACCAGAATTCATGGTTACAATAAATGACTCTGTCCTCGCCACACTGAGATGCTCCTAAGATTCTATTGTCATAGTGCATTTTCTTCCTTACTGCTGTTAAAGAAGAAAAAACAGCCTTGCAGCTTTGTCTCATCAACAGGTTGTTCTGAAGATGTTTGTGGGAGCCTGCATTCAACACAGCCTTCGAGTTACTGAATAAACCCAGCAGCAGGCCTCTAAATAAAGGTTTTCTATACTTCAGGTCACGGAGGCTGCACAAGGAGAAAAAATCAGGGCATCTTGGGGATGTTGTTCATGCAACTCATTTGAAAACATCCTAGAAAAACTCTCCCAAACAAAAGGCAAGGAAGAGGAGTAAATGACAATATCTGAATAATGCAGACTACAAGAAGGAGCTGCCCAGAGCTGTTTATTTAAAAACATCACTTTCCTTTCTGGCTGGGTCCTTGGTATTCTCTGCAGCAATCTGCAGTTGGAGAATTTTGCAGAATGCAATTAAATTCAAATGCTTTGATGAGTAATATCTCTTCATATTTATCTAGAACTTTTTTTATTGAATAGCAAGAGTGATGAAAGTGTTTTCCATAATAATAACAATGATAAGGGCCTGATGATGAACTACAATTAGCTCAGTGATTCATCAGTTAGCAGTGAACATTTCAATGCATCCTGACATTTAAAGCATTTGGTTGTGATTAACAGTCTTTGAAATGTCACCGAATTTTATTTAATTGGCTAAGAAAAATTTTTAAAAGGTAATCACTGCAAAGATCATATTCATTGCCAAAAAAGATAATTGCAGTTGTCACATGACAAGGTAGATGCTAACTACTGTAGCAAACTGGCTCTGTGTTCTTACAGAATCTAATGAATGCACCAGAGATCAATAGCCAGAAGGGCCTTAGAAGTTGATTTGAATGTTCCTTTCAAAGCTGTTTGTACAATAACTGCAAGCCTTTAAGTCATCCGAGCAAATACTGAAACTGAAATGCAGGTAATTGCAAAACAGAACCAACTTCATTTAGTTATAGTAACCTCTGAAAAAGTCTAAGCTCCAGCTACAATCACAATTTCAAGTGTGTGTGTGTGTGTGTGTGTGAGAGAGAGAGAGAGAGAGAGAGTGAGAGAGAGTAAGAGAGTAAGAGAGTAAGAGAGTAAGAGAGAGAGAGAGAGTAAGAGAGAGAGAGAGAGAGAGAGAGAGAGAGAGAGAATATGTGTATTTCTGTGTTTTAAAAGATTATTTTTTACAAAGGTAGGTTTAATACAGAGTAAGAGAATTCTATCACTTAATGGTCATATTGGTGAAGTGGAAAATAGCTAATGCCTCATTTTCATGGGAGATTAAACATCTCTGTGTCTTTTCAAAGTGTTTGGCTATTTAAAAGCCCAATGGCAAGAGATAGAATAGAAATGTTTCTCTCTATGGGATAAACGCACAAAAAAAAATTTGGTGCCAAGTGTTAACCAATCTCAAGCAGGGACACTTTGTAACATTTTTTGTTCCTTCTGTTTCTTGCATTCCAGAATTTACATTGGGCCCATTACATTTTCTGATTGGCCAGGCTCCAGAGGGTTTTTACAGGAGAAGGCGGAGCAGGCAAGTATATGCCAGGTCTCCCTGATTCAAAACTACTTCTCTCATCAGGATTCAAGGGAAAAAAATCCACCATATATTGGTGATTTTTCTGGATCTTAGGAGTGTTGGGAGTATAATCTACCCTCTTAGAGTATACAGAGATACTATGCCTGAAGGGATGCTCATTGAGCTGTGACTTTTACAAGATTCTAATCCTGAGGTTATGAAATGATATAAAGAGTTCCCGGGTCAATAAGTTTGAGTACTGGCATAAACACACTTGCAAAGGGTTGTTTACTGCAGGACTTCTAATCCTTTAATATGCATTGTGCATCTCCCCACCTTGACCACAGTGCCTGCATGCGAGCATCTTCGCAATCCAGCATTCAACTGGGCATGGAAAGGGAAACACTGTGGTTTAGGCGTATCTGAGAACAACTGGTAAGTAGAAGGGATGAGAAGAGAAATGGTACAGAGCAAGGAAAAGAAGAGAGGGGAAGATGCAGGACAGCAGATATTTCTGAGGACTTGGGCAGGGAGCAGGATAAAAATATCAAGAGTAGAAGTTGCTTCTAGAAACCACAGGCAGCCTAGCAAGTCGTGAAGCTGCCTAGTTTCTTCCTGGTCACGCAGATGGCACTTCCCATCCAACTCAGCACTGCTGAGAGAGGGGATAGACACTGCTTCACCCTGCTGAATTCTCAACCCCCGTCTACCAGGACAGGCTTCATGAGTGTGATGTACAGAGCTATTCGGGGCCTCACAGTTGATTTAACGCTATCAGCACTCCCTTAAATTCTCAGTAACTTTCAAACAAAGGGGCCTGCATTTTCATTTTGCGCTGGGCATCATAAATTACATGCCCAGTTCTGGGTCTATTCCTATCCCTATTTTATGGAAGAGAAAAATATAGGTGACATTGAGTATAGTTTTTTCAAGGCCACAGACAGAATCAAACTTCTTGGAACAGCCTGCCTGACTCCAGAGGCCACAAACTTAACAACATAACAAGCATCTTCTAACTCTCATTCCTTCCTCATCTGTGCCAAGGAGGGGAAAAACAAATTCACTGCGGGCAGATTTGCAAACAAGGGACTCTCCAACTCAAGAGTAGCCACTCCCTGCTCTAGTCACTGTAGGCTTTTGAGATAAAAAGAGAGCTAATTTTTCCAGTTGTGACAAGTTCTTTCAGTATCAATCCCTAGAAAGAGCCTGCTAAGACGCAGAGCTTAGTGTCTCCGAGCCCTGAGAACAGGTACCTATCCAGGGTTCAAATCAAAATTTAAAGGTGTAGCTTGGCCCTTTGCTTTGGATAGCTATGCTTATAAATTATTAAGAAGGTGTTAACAGAAATGTTAATTATCTGTAGCCGACAGCCCGTTGGAGTGAGGTGAGAGGGGATGACCTCAGGTTTATACTGAGGGAAGTGCTGTGGCACCTTTCCCCCTTATTTTTCTCTCCTTTGCAGTCATAACATTGGCTCAAGGCTAAGACCCAAATGGCCTTTGGGTACCAGTAGATGTTATTGGTAACGAGTCTAAAATCAGTCTACCCTTGGCTTGCGAGGCCAGTGTTGCTGAATAGGAACAACTCAAGTTGTTCCTATTCTGACCACTACATATGACCCATGCAATGTCGAGTGAATGCTCCCCTGTACACTGACGAGAGGTGGCCCCACAGTGCAGCCTGGGGACTCTGTGCAGTGAGGCTTCAGAACTTCGAACTGGTCTCCCGGCTCCTGCGATACCTCAATGCAGTGGTTGCTCCATTTCATGTCTGTTTGCTCTCAGCTTTACCCCATGCTTCATTCCTGCAAACCACATTTCCCAGGCTCCCCAATAGTTCCGACAGGGTTCATCTGAAGGAGATTACCGGAGGACACAAGGGAGAAGCCAAGGTATTTCTAAGCAATTGGTCCTTTTCTCTATATTTTAGGTGCATGGGCATTTTCTAGCCATGGCTGCTTCTCCTCCATGGTGCTAGCTTCCACAGTACAGGCCCTTCTCTACGTGATCCCAGCTCTTGCTGGGCAGCCTCCTCCACGGTCCTCTTCCCATCTGGGTGGCCACAGCGAAAAGGCTCTACTAGAGTCCCCCTTCCTGTTGTACCCCTGCCCTAGAGAGGAGCTGCCTCCTGTTGGCACTAATCTATAGATTGTTTCATTCCCTGTTTGGTTTCTCAGCTTTTTCATCCTCTGTGCAACCAATTCCCTGAATCAAACTCCTACTGTTTGAAATACCTAGAATGGTTTCTATTTTTCTGATTTTTAACATATTAACTGCAGGCCCAAGCTACCTTTACAACTTCATGGCCTTCCTGTTATTGTCCCTGTCCTCCTACAGTTGCTTCTAAATGTAGCGTCCAGCCAAACATTACTATGACCCAACACGGATCATGTCACTCTCTACTCAGACTCCAATGACTTTCCATCTCACTCAGAGTGAGAGTGAAAGTCCCCTCTGACATCTACATGGCTCCGCATGATCTGGCTCCTGCTCCCTCCGTGATATCATTCCCTAGTACTCTCTCTCTCTCCTCCACTTTGCTCTTGTCACACTGGTCTCCTTGCTGTGTTGTAACTATGCCAAACATCCCTGCCTCAGGGCCTTTGCATTTGCAGTTCCTCTTGCTGGAAGCTTCTTCCTCAGGATACCCACATGGCTGCTCTCTCACTTCCTTCAGGTCTCTACTCCAACATCACCTCATCAGAGAGATTTTCCTGGCCTCACTGTATAAAAGCAGCAATTCCTTATCATGCTGAAACAATGGCACTATTGTTCTCCATAGAACTACTCACTTCATCTGTCTCTTCTCACCAGAAGTGGAGTCAGAAAACTTCTATAAAAGGCCACATAGTAAATATTTTAGTTTTATAGGCCATGTGGTCTTTATTGCAACTAAGCAACTCTGCCAATGTAGTAGAAAAGAAGCCACAGACAATACATAATCAGGTGGGCATGGCTGCATTCCAATAAAACATTTGCAAAAACAGGATGCAGGCTAGATTTGGCTCATGGGCCATAATTTGCTCACCTTTGCACTGGAACATAAGGTCCATTAAGGCAAAGACTTTGCCTATTCTGTTCCCAGTGTCTGACATTAAAAATTACACACTATATACTAACTAAGTAAATGATACAGAATTTGCATTGATAAAGGTAGTCATTATTTTTTCTACTACCCTCCCAGAGCACAATGAACACCAAAGTCACATGCTGTTCTAGCTTAACACAATTGGATTCAAGGGAATCACCAGCCCAGGACTCCATAAGGTATTTCACGGGACGTGAACATGTGCTACTCAAAAAATACATTCTTTGTTGAAAGTATGAGGAACAGAAAATTAAGTAGAATTCTTTCCTGTAGTACTTATTGTCACTTTAATATGCTACTGGGTATTGCGAATCTCCAAGGGGCTGAAAGAGAGGGCAAGATAGTCATAGCACTCCCTAAGCATACCACACAGAGAAGGCCGTGTCCCTCGGAACATCAACACATTATGATTTGGTTCTATTTTAGGAAGATCTATGAAAACATCGAGAATTTCTCACGTGAAAAGAAATCTGCATTAGAAGGTGTCCAAGTGTTGAGACAGTGATGGCCCCAGAGTGCAGGAGCATGATTGGCAAGTCCCCGATTAGACCATACCACCAACCTTGCCCAGCACGGGGGCTGTTTTGGCCTCACTGGCTGGACCTGGTTCCTTAGATTTTGCAAACTGCCAGCCTAACCCTGCCATCGTTTGCCTGTGAATAATGCTCAGTGACAGCCAGGGCTAACAATAACACTGGTCCACAACTAAAAAAAAAAAAAAAAAAAATCCTATCTAATCTATTCTGCTGGACACAAGAAAGGCAAATCAGAGGAGCTTACATCGCTGAGAATGTTGAAAGCCTCATTCAGAGCTATATCCAGCATTCCGATTCCTTTGGCAAAGAGTTTGTCCAGATGCTCCCTGAAGTGCTGAAACAACAAAGCAGAAAATCCATTAGCATCCGTCCTGTTATGTGAAATGCCAACCTTGAATGAACAAGCGTATGCTGAGGCAAGACCAATGAATCTCAGACCTAAATGGTCATCATTTGTCTTTTTTTCCCCTTTGAAATTTAAAAGACTTATTAGTCAATATAAAATTTACCTTCCACATGTATTTTTTTGCTTTGTTAGATTTTAGGGGGAAAAATTTTATTGAATTCTGGTGACAATCACTGTCTAAAATTACTATTTTTCTCTCCAGTTTCATCTCCCATGACTTTTTCCTCTTCTACCAACTATTTTTCCATTTCTCATCACTCTTGGGACTCCATGCTCCCCTCCACTAGGACCCCACTCCCAACCGATTCCCTGGCTCCCCTGCCAGGTTCTCTCCCACTTACTTTTAGGACTCAGTTTGAACATCATCCCCTTTCTGTCTGAGACGCCTTCCAGACCACCTGCTTCCGAGACTGGCTTAGAATGCTTCCTTGGGACCCTGTGATACACTCATGCTCAGATCCACTTTGCACTTAGCACTCCAGGTATTTAACTGCCTGATTAGATTCTGTCCTCACTCGAGACTGTGACATTTCTAAGACAGGCTATTTCTGGTTGCCTACTCCATCTCTGTCTTCCATGACTACCACATATCTGGTATACAGAAGGTTCTTAGTATCCATCTACAAAGAGCAAGAATAAAGACTTGATCATAACATGAGAATTGTGATTATGGCTAGAGAGACACAGGCTAGAAATCAGAAGAACTTCAGGGTATGAGAAAAATGGGAATGAGACTCTTCGAAAGCGGCCCCAAGACCCTTCTGACTATGTTGGTTCTGTAGAAGCCCAGTGTCAGCTGGAGAGTAAAGCGACAAAAGGAGGTAACTATGGAACCCTTCCCATGTCTGCTCCCAACAAAGGGGCAAGAGCAGGTCCAGGTGCATGTACAGGGATAGTTAAATATGTGCGATGTTCACTGACCCAAAGCCCATGTCCACAGTGACACAGCTGCCTGGCATTATTTTCTAACTGACCTATTCCAAAACCATTTCTTTTCTATTGAAATGAATTATTCTCTTCCCAAAGGCATGCTTGTCTGTTGGGGAAAGTGGCAAGAAGAATTACCGAGAGGAAGAGGAACAGGAAGGGTGAGCTCATGGAAAATGTTTGCTGGCCTAGGAGTAGCTTTCTGTCTCTTATTATGACCTGGAACCCAACAATGCCCCAAGCATGCCATCAGCATTTAGATGGTGACACCTGCTCATTATGCATTTGCCATAAGACCCTGAAACTGATTACAGTATCAGAACAGATCATAGAGACCAATCATAGGACATGGCTGATGGTTCTAAGATGCTTTTCTGCCTGGGTCCCCTCAAGAAGCAACAGGGGCCACTGGTCCTGGGGGGTGGGCTGCAGGCTTGCTGACACACTGGACTGGAGTTTGGGTGGGCTCCTCACGGTGATTCAGCTTTAATGACACTCAGGCCTAACATGAATCAGGCTGGCTTTGAAGTTGATCATTCACTTTGGGGATATTCACATAGCCCACAAGACCTTTCCCTGGCCCAACCCTTCCTCACAGCAAGCATACCCTCATGCTCACCAGAGCAGCCCAGGTTTTCAAAGCCTGCTCTACTTTAGGTTGTTAACAAATATGAGGCAAGAAAATCCTCACAACAACCCTGTGAGGGTCCATCATCCCACTTTCAAATGAGAAGACTGAGGCTCAGCACTGTGCC
>NW_011889118.1:226907-231595 GCF_000151845.1 Pteropus vampyrus
TAGACCATACCACCAACCTTGCCCAGCACGGGGGCTGTTTTGGCCTCACTGGCTGGACCTGGTTCCTTAGATTTTGCAAACTGCCAGCCTAACCCTGCCATCGTTTGCCTGTGAATAATGCTCAGTGACAGCCAGGGCTAACAATAACACTGGTCCACAACTAAAAAAAAAAAAAAAAAAAATCCTATCTAATCTATTCTGCTGGACACAAGAAAGGCAAATCAGAGGAGCTTACATCGCTGAGAATGTTGAAAGCCTCATTCAGAGCTATATCCAGCATTCCGATTCCTTTGGCAAAGAGTTTGTCCAGATGCTCCCTGAAGTGCTGAAACAACAAAGCAGAAAATCCATTAGCATCCGTCCTGTTATGTGAAATGCCAACCTTGAATGAACAAGCGTATGCTGAGGCAAGACCAATGAATCTCAGACCTAAATGGTCATCATTTGTCTTTTTTTCCCCTTTGAAATTTAAAAGACTTATTAGTCAATATAAAATTTACCTTCCACATGTATTTTTTTGCTTTGTTAGATTTTAGGGGGAAAAATTTTATTGAATTCTGGTGACAATCACTGTCTAAAATTACTATTTTTCTCTCCAGTTTCATCTCCCATGACTTTTTCCTCTTCTACCAACTATTTTTCCATTTCTCATCACTCTTGGGACTCCATGCTCCCCTCCACTAGGACCCCACTCCCAACCGATTCCCTGGCTCCCCTGCCAGGTTCTCTCCCACTTACTTTTAGGACTCAGTTTGAACATCATCCCCTTTCTGTCTGAGACGCCTTCCAGACCACCTGCTTCCGAGACTGGCTTAGAATGCTTCCTTGGGACCCTGTGATACACTCATGCTCAGATCCACTTTGCACTTAGCACTCCAGGTATTTAACTGCCTGATTAGATTCTGTCCTCACTCGAGACTGTGACATTTCTAAGACAGGCTATTTCTGGTTGCCTACTCCATCTCTGTCTTCCATGACTACCACATATCTGGTATACAGAAGGTTCTTAGTATCCATCTACAAAGAGCAAGAATAAAGACTTGATCATAACATGAGAATTGTGATTATGGCTAGAGAGACACAGGCTAGAAATCAGAAGAACTTCAGGGTATGAGAAAAATGGGAATGAGACTCTTCGAAAGCGGCCCCAAGACCCTTCTGACTATGTTGGTTCTGTAGAAGCCCAGTGTCAGCTGGAGAGTAAAGCGACAAAAGGAGGTAACTATGGAACCCTTCCCATGTCTGCTCCCAACAAAGGGGCAAGAGCAGGTCCAGGTGCATGTACAGGGATAGTTAAATATGTGCGATGTTCACTGACCCAAAGCCCATGTCCACAGTGACACAGCTGCCTGGCATTATTTTCTAACTGACCTATTCCAAAACCATTTCTTTTCTATTGAAATGAATTATTCTCTTCCCAAAGGCATGCTTGTCTGTTGGGGAAAGTGGCAAGAAGAATTACCGAGAGGAAGAGGAACAGGAAGGGTGAGCTCATGGAAAATGTTTGCTGGCCTAGGAGTAGCTTTCTGTCTCTTATTATGACCTGGAACCCAACAATGCCCCAAGCATGCCATCAGCATTTAGATGGTGACACCTGCTCATTATGCATTTGCCATAAGACCCTGAAACTGATTACAGTATCAGAACAGATCATAGAGACCAATCATAGGACATGGCTGATGGTTCTAAGATGCTTTTCTGCCTGGGTCCCCTCAAGAAGCAACAGGGGCCACTGGTCCTGGGGGGTGGGCTGCAGGCTTGCTGACACACTGGACTGGAGTTTGGGTGGGCTCCTCACGGTGATTCAGCTTTAATGACACTCAGGCCTAACATGAATCAGGCTGGCTTTGAAGTTGATCATTCACTTTGGGGATATTCACATAGCCCACAAGACCTTTCCCTGGCCCAACCCTTCCTCACAGCAAGCATACCCTCATGCTCACCAGAGCAGCCCAGGTTTTCAAAGCCTGCTCTACTTTAGGTTGTTAACAAATATGAGGCAAGAAAATCCTCACAACAACCCTGTGAGGGTCCATCATCCCACTTTCAAATGAGAAGACTGAGGCTCAGCACTGTGCCCAAATTCACACACCATCTTGCTACCTGGTCAAAGTTCTACCCCAGGTAAACTTCACCCATTCTAATGCCTTCCTTCTTTCCACTATATACCTGTTTTATATGTTTGTTTGTTTGTTTTTTGGTGGGGAGTGGGGGGAGTGAGGGGAGGAGGAGGGGTTTCTAATAAGCCAGGCACTGACCATGAGTTTGATATATACTTGGCCAATCTGGCTCCAGAATGCTCTTTCTTAATCTTTCTGCCTAGTCAGTGGCTGAGTCTATAGGTGATTATCAAGTGCCTGAGTGATGGGGGAGAGGAATGATAAAGGCCAAGGAACCAGACAAACAACACAGCCAGGAACTAAGCCCCATGCTTCTCTGTTCTCCGTGCTCAATGTGCAAGTCCCAGCAGGATACTAAGCACATGGCGGGTCCTCCATCAGCATTTGGTGAACAAATCCAGGCAGTTAACTGAATCTGAGGAAGCCCAGGCATCCGGGCTATGGGTGGGCAAGAGGGGATCAGGATAGATCAGTCTACCTTCATCAAGGACAACTACCCTGGGAAACCTGAATTGTGGGTGAGTGTTGACCACTGAAATGACTTAATTCAACAAGTGACTCCTCACACACCCTACAGAACATGGAGCATGAGGAAAGGCCCATCACACAGCTTCCAGAGAGGCTGGCCTTTAACCAGCCCCAGATTCACATGGCAGTGACCAGACCCTGCCTTGACAAGTTGATTCTATTCCTCTGATGTCATTTCTGTCAACTGCATTTAATTGTGCTCACACAAGTTTACACAGTTTTTTATTTTAAATAACAGAGGCACCCCATTTAATTTTTCTTTTAATCCATGTGTAGCTGTGTGTCATGTACAGAAAGACCCTTCAGGCGATGGTTGCTTTTATTGTTGGACACATAAGAGGAAAATGTAACAACATGTCATGGAATTCCCCTCAATTCACTTTTATAACAAGGTCAGTTGTGATTTTGTTTTTCCTGGTACAAATCTGGCCCATATATTAGATGGAAAAATTATTTCAAGTTAAGGGTTTCCAAATGATATCACAAACAAAGAACTCTCTCTTTGTTTCTTTCTCTCTACTCTCCCTCACGTCCAAGCACCTTTTTCTCCTATTCTATAAACTGAACCGAATCAGCTTCATCATTCTGGTCCTCCAGGATGCATTTAGCTCTCAGTCCAACTCTCCACTTAACACAAAACCAGGTCTTGCCTTTCAAGGAACCATCTCCTGTGATGTGACTTCCACTAAGAGCTGCTTTGTTCACTATAGTGGTCATGAGCTACATGTAACTACTGACCTTAAATTTAATTAATGTTACCTATAATTAAAAATTAAGTCTCACTAGCCACATTTCAAGTGCTCAGTAGCCTCATGTGGCTAGTGCTGCTGTACTGGACAGTGAAGATTAAAGAACATCTCCATCATTGCAAAAAGTTCTACTGGACAGTGTTGACCTAGAGATACAAGGATAGACTGGATCCTCCTCCTCCTCCTCACCAAGCCACTGGCCAACAGTCAGTCAGAGGAAACTGACCTACATATGTGTGATTTTTGCTTGTCCAGCATCTGTTCTTCCTCTTCTGGTTTTCCTTCTTTCCCACTTCCCAGAATTTATATGGTTTAGGTAAGACTAACATCTGTCTCCCTCCTTCCCAGATCTAGGAGTGGGCCCGTTTACCAGGCCTGTCTAATCTGTGAATTCTATACCATTGGCCACGGTCAGGCATGAGCATATGACCCAATCCCTGGGCTTCTCCTGAAATGAGGGGAAAAAACTCTCTACTGAGATTACTGAGAGGTTAGCGAGGAAGCCTGGTGATGCCATCAGCCACCCAGCAACTGTATAGGAGGAACTCACCTGAATCGAGGCAAAAGTCAAGCCAAAAAGAGCCTACTATTCAGGGAGCAAGACAGTCATGACAACATGGCTTGAGCCTCTAGATCCAGCTATCGTTAGCTTTTCTTTAGCTAAGTGAGCCAATAAATTTGCTTCTTTGCCTCACTAGACTGAGCTGGATGTGGGCCACTTAATGAAAAGAACTTGATGACCACGACAATCAAAATGACCCTGGCTGAGACAATACTTCCACAAAGCTCTGCCTGCATCGGAATGAACTTCCTCATCTCACCTACACGCCCTGCTCCCCCTTTTTGACAGCTGTATGGCATTGCATGTTTTTTTTTTTTTACACACTCTGCGAGTGCCCACACCATACAGAGCAAGGCACTTCACACCAGCATACTCCATGTGTGTGTAGATTTAACAGTCATTGCCTCCAGAACCATCACATAAAGTAATTTGCTAAAAATGAATCTACTCCAAGGGTAGCGTCTGGAAGGGAATGAAGGGGACTGGTTGACTGCCCTGCAGCATCCTCCTCAATACAGATTTCTTTTTCTCTACTCCTAGTTGTGGCTGCTCTAAGATTAAAAAATTATTATATTTAATGTAATTATAATTGTTGTGTATAAGCAACTGATATATAAACCCCACAGACTGTAGAGGGGAAAAAAAAAACTGAACTAGAATTCAGGAGACTGAGTTTTAGTTCTGGTTTCACCATTTACCAATTATGACACCTTGAGGTAAGCAGCTTTG
>NW_011889118.1:232580-234965 GCF_000151845.1 Pteropus vampyrus
ATGAAAGCAGATATCAGGAGACAAAACCATCCTCCATCCACACAACCCTTGAGAATCAGTGGTCCGTGCTGGAGCTATTTGGGAGGAAAGGCTAATAGTCACCTATCAATGATCCCCATCAAGTCACTCCAGTTCAGCAGATCTGAATTTTGTACCCATTAAGTGTGGGTAACGCTCATGGTAGCACCTCAGCCTTGGAAAGGCTTTCAAAAATTGTCACCCTCACATCCTCCAATGGCAGTCAACGGTGACTGAATGTATACTTTTATGTATTACCTCACTTGATCCTCCTAACACCCCTAAAAAAAAAAATACTATTATGTTCCTATTTTACAGATAAGTAACTGAAGACTCAGAATGGTGAAATATTTGCCCAAGATGGCAGAGCAAGTATGAAGAAGGCAGCTTTCATAGTGCTGAGCCCCATCTCTGAACCCATACGCAACACAGGCCCTCCCAACACCCAGGGCACAGCGCTCGACGTTCCTGATGTAGTGCAGCATACCCAGGACACAGAGACTGTCAGGTCACGTGCGAAGCCACAGTCCCATTCAGGGCTGGCTTCATGGCCATGTGACCTATGCAGCTGCACAGAGCTCCCTGCTCAGAAGGTCCCTGGGCTTGGTTTAACGTTTTGTTGTCACTTTCTTGAAATTCTTAACAATTTTACTTTTGAATTTGTGATTTGTAGAAGAAGTCCAATAGATCAAGAGCATGCATGTAAGCAAAAGAGATCTGGGAAGTATGTGTGTTCCCTGCTCCTATCATGGTGTTTATCAGCGCAGGTATTCATCAAATGTGCTTGACGTTATCAGGTTGCTTTGCACTGTGGCTATCAGGTGAAAAACTAAAATTAAGGAGCTAAAGGTAAGAGTACCCTATAGAGGCTCTCCAATTTTCAGCTCTGTCAGTAACAGACATGGTACCACTTGCCTTCTCCTAAAGTAGGGATATTGTTTGCATCAGTTAAGTCAGCCTGAGTAGATGAGTAGTGTCCCAATCATTGTGCCCAATTCATTCTGATGTCAAACTCCTCATTGAAATTTCCAAACAATCCTTCACAAATCTCTGTGATAAGTCCCATTGCCACTGAGAACCAAAACAAACTGCAGAAGCTCATTTGTCAGAGATCCAGAGGGTGTCCACACCTGTCTTCTGATCTGACTGAGAATCAGGCCATGAGATGACTTAATATAAACAAGGATTCTCTGTCCTGATATAAATATCCCAGCAACACCTCCCCAACCCCAACCCTGGGATGACGCCCCCAGGCTGCAGTTTAGTCTGAGAAATCCCCTGGCTGAATTTTACTGCATCTTTTGGGCACATACAGCAGGGACCTAGGGAAATGCCCAGTCAACACATTTAACAGGAAAGGCACGAATCTTGTGACTCTGCGACCTCAAAGCCTGGGCTCCAGTGAATCAGGCTTTCATTTAATTCCAGTGGGGAAAGTAGACAGTGACATGGTGTTTCTCAAACATGAAAACAGAATGACCCAAGAAAGCTGGTATTAAGAAGTCAGGCCCAGATGTTTGCAATTTGGGGGAGAAAGTACAGACACTGATGATAGAACCTCCTCTGAGCAAGTCCCCGTTTCTCCTTAATGTCGCTGTAACAAATCGAAGTGTCTGAAGGTAGCAGCTGTTTGATGCTAATGCGAAATTAGAGACAAGATAGATCTCTTGGATGTGAACGATGACTATTATTTCATACCAGATAGTAGATCAGCTACAACCTCATTTTGATGGCAAGAACACTAATTATGCCATGTGAGATGATGGTAATGAGCCTGGAATTGGTGATTCTCTACAATCAGAAAATATCTGAAGTGGAACGGGTGCCTCCACCGAAGTGGTCCACGGTGCGGCAAGGCCAAGTCCAGGAGGACTCACTGCCATTTTGTATCAGCTCATCGTCCTTATTGGGTGTCTGAGGGAGCCAGCTCCGGGAACTTGTGAGAGGCTGGGGAAAGCCACAGCCCAAATGCTACAGAAGCATCTGCTTAGTGTCTTGGCTCAGAGAGAGGGCATGTGTGTAAACAGCAGGCCTCACCCTTCAGGACTTTCTGACATTTCCAAAGGTGCGAGAGCAGACAGGAGTTACAGTTTCGGATAATCCCAAACATGGTGCCAAGCTCTGCGGGGGCTTCAACCCCGAAGGGACGTGTATTTATAATCAGCAGCCAGGGAGAACGTAACGCAGACACAGCCTTGTGGGTACGTGGGCTCGTCTGCACCAAACCATTCCCTCACAGACAGGCTGACAGTCCTCTGCACTCAAATGCACAGCTACAGCCCAGCACGGGAGGTGCTGGGTACTGAGGGTATGCATTCTGAGTCATGGTCCAGGGTCTGGTGATAGATAGGCCCTGATCCACCCTAT
>NW_011889118.1:235015-281006 GCF_000151845.1 Pteropus vampyrus
AGTTGTGGCTGCTCTAAGATTAAAAAATTATTATATTTAATGTAATTATAATTGTTGTGTATAAGCAACTGATATATAAACCCCACAGACTGTAGAGGGGAAAAAAAAAAACTGAACTAGAATTCAGGAGACTGAGTTTTAGTTCCGGTTTCACCATTTACCAATTATGACACCTTGAGGTAAGCAGCTTTGGCTCTCAGGCTTCAGTTTTGCCCCCTGTGGAATGGGGATGGGGAAGCTACTGCATCGTGGGTGGAAGAGTGAGAGCACTGGTACCCCAGAGCAGCAACTGGGAGTAGGTGGTCTGAACTCCTGATCTGCCACTTATCCTCCCTACCAGTCTGATGAAGATACTTCCTTTATTAGTGCCTTCATTTCCCTCTTAATGCAAGGGGGACTGGGATGACCTCTCGCTGATATGACTTCTTTTCAAGAAAAAAAGAAGTCATCTGAAAGAACCATGATGGCAGAAAAATGTGAGACTATTTTAATTTCATAGTCACTAAAAGAAGTATTTGAAAAAAACATTCCCACGAAGTTTTATACCTGAAACATCTTCTATGCCAGCTTCCTGGTTTGCAACCTTACAATCTAATGCACCTTGAAAAATAACTTATTTTGCCCTTCAAGGTCCAGGTTTTATTAAATGGAGAGAGACACGTGGTTGATTTCACTGACACCAAGACCTGTGTGTCTTCCAGAGCCAGCTACAGAGAACAGAAGGTTCAAGATTGCCCGAGCCAGGAAGACACTCCTCAACAACTGTGTGCCAGAAGGTGGCCAGTTTTCATTATTTTTCTAAATTAAAATAAACAATTTATTGGAAGTGGTGACAGTTCCATTTTATTATTAAACTTCCATAAAGGAGGAGGAGGGTGGCTTTTTATCTTTGCTTTAGGCACTCATGCAGCATATGCTGCTGCCCAGGAAAAGGCCTGGCTTCCAAAGCAATTAAGGCAGCTTAATGCCTGGGGAGATGAACCGACATGAATGCCATGGCTTCCTGTACCTGAGCGCCAGCAGGCACAGCGAGGCTGCTTATCTCTGAGAAACACTCGCAACATCCAGGCCAGCGGAGGGTCCTTGCGAAATAACCCTCTCCCTCGACCAGCATTTGATTCAGTTTAATCAGTAGTGATAACTCTCTCTGTGATAATAGCAATCATGTTTTTTTTTCCCCCTGTCTCTATAATTATAATAAATGTCTGAATCATCCTAATTAAGGGCAAGGGATTAATATGAAAGCAGATATCAGGAGACAAAACCATCCTCCATCCACACAACCCTTGAGAATCAGTGGTCCATGCTGGAGCTATTTGGGAGGAAAGGCTAATAGTCACCTATCAATGATCCCCATCAAGTCACTCCAGTTCAGCAGATCTGAATTTTGTACCCATTAAGTGTGGGTAACGCTCATGGCAGCACCTCAGCCTTGGAAAGGCTTTCAAAAATTGTCACCCTCACATCCTCCAATGGCAGTCAACGGTGACTGAATGTATACTTTTATGCATTACCTCACTTGATCCTCCTAACACCCCTAAAAAAAAAAATACTATTATGTTCCTATTTTACAGATAAGTAACTGAAGACTCAGAATGGTGAAATATTTGCCCAAGATGGCAGAGCAAGTATGAGGAAGGCAGCTTTCATAGTGCTGAGCCCCATCTCTGAACCCATACGCAACACAGGCCCTCCCAACACCCAGGGCACAGCGCTCGACGTTCCTGATGTAGTGCAGCATACCCAGGACACAGAGACTGTCAGGTCACGTGCGAAGCCACAGTCCCATTCAGGGCTGGCTTCATGGCCATGTGACCTATGCAGCTGCACAGAGCTCTCTGCTCAGAAGGTCCCTGGGCTTGGTTTAACGTTTTGTTGTCACTTTCTTGAAATTCTTAACAATTTTACTTTTGAATTTGTGATTTGTAGAAGAAGTCCAATAGATCAAGAGCATGCATGTAAGCAAAAGAGATCTGGGAAGTATGTGTGTTCCCTGCTCCTATCATGGTGTTTATCAGCGCAGGTATTCATCAAATGTGCTTGACGTTATCAGGTTGCTTTGCACTGTGGCTATCAGGTGAAAAACTAAAATTAAGGAGCTAAAGGTAAGAGTACCCTATAGAGGCTCTCCAATTTTCAGCTCTGTCAGTAACAGACATGGTACCACTTGCCTTCTCCTAAAGTAGGGATATTGTTTGCATCAGTTAAGTCAGCCTGAGTAGATGAGTAGTGTCCCAATCATTGTGCCCAATTCATTCTGATGTCAAACTCCTCATTGAAATTTCCAAACAATCCTTCACAAATCTCTGTGATAAGTCCCATTGCCACTGAGAACCAAAACAAACTGCAGAAGCTCATTTGTCAGAGATCCAGAGGGTGTCCACACCTGTCTTCTGATCTGACTGAGAATCAGGCCATGAGATGACTTAATATAAACAAGGATTCTCTGTCCTGATATAAATATCCCAGCAACACCTCCCCAACCCCAACCCTGGGATGACGCCCCCAGGCTGCAGTTTAGTCTGAGAAATCCCCTGGCTGAATTTTACTGCATCTTTTGGGCACATACAGCAGGGACCTAGGGAAATGCCCAGTCAACACATTTAACAGGAAAGGCACGAATCTTGTGACTCTGCGACCTCAAAGCCTGGGCTCCAGTGAATCAGGCTTTCATTTAATTCCAGTGGGGAAAGTAGACAGTGACATGGTGTTTCTCAAACATGAAAACAGAATGACCCAAGAAAGCTGGTATTAAGAAGTCAGGCCCAGATGTTTGCAATTTGGGGGAGAAAGTACAGACACTGATGATAGAACCTCCTCTGAGCAAGTCCCCGTTTCTCCTTAATGTCGCTGTAACAAATCGAAGTGTCTGAAGGTAGCAGCTGTTTGATGCTAATGCGAAATTAGAGACAAGATAGATCTCTTGGATGTGAACGATGACTATTATTTCATACCAGATAGTAGATCAGCTACAACCTCATTTTGATGGCAAGAACACTAATTATGCCATGTGAGATGATGGTAATGAGCCTGGAATTGGTGATTCTCTACAATCAGAAAATATCTGAAGTGGAACGGGTGCCTCCACCGAAGTGGTCCACGGTGCGGCAAGGCCAAGTCCAGGAGGACTCACTGCCATTTTGTATCAGCTCATCGTCCTTATTGGGTGTCTGAGGGAGCCAGCTCCGGGAACTTGTGAGAGGCTGGGGAAAGCCACAGCCCAAATGCTACAGAAGCATCTGCTTAGTGTCTTGGCTCAGAGAGAGGGCATGTGTGTAAACAGCAGGCCTCACCCTTCAGGACTTTCTGACATTTCCAAAGGTGCGAGAGCAGACAGGAGTTACAGTTTCGGATAATCCCAAACATGGTGCCAAGCTCTGCGGGGGCTTCAACCCCGAAGGGACGTGTATTTATAATCAGCAGCCAGGGAGAACGTAACGCAGACACAGCCTTGTGGGTACGTGGGCTCGTCTGCACCAAACCATTCCCTCACAGACAGGCTGACAGTCCTCTGCACTCAAATGCACAGCTACAGCCCAGCACGGAAGGTGCTGGGTACTGAGGGTATGCATTCTGAGTCATGGTCCAGGGTCTGGTGATAGATAGGCCCTGATCCACCCTATGCTCACTCATTCAGTGGCAGCAGCATTCATATCCGGGACAGCGTGACAAAGATGTGCAACCCATGCTAAATTAGAACTCCTCACAGACAGGCTGACAGTCCTCTGCACTCAAATGCACAGCTACAGCCCAGCACGGAAGGTGCTGGGTACTGAGGGTATGCATTCTGAGTCATGGTCCAGGGTCTGGTGATAGATAGGCCCTGATCCACGCTATGCTCGCTCATTCGGTGGCAGCAGCATTCATATCCGGGACAGCGTGACAAAGATGTGCAACCCATGCTAAATTAGAACTCCTTCTGTAAGATCACTTGGAAGGTTCGTATTGTATTCAATTGTATCCAATTAAGAAATGTTTGTTTCAAAAGTCTCTATTTTGCCAAATTAATTACATATGGATATTAAACTTAATTGTCTAAATTTTTCTATTCTCATTCAATCTGTGAGTAAGTAAATACCCTGCATGACACTGAATTTTTTTTTTTAGGGATGTATCAACATTTACTTGACCAGTGCCCTACTGATGAAAAATTAGGATTTCGGTGTTTTATTTTTTCAAACATTACTACAGTAAACATCTTTGTACACACATCTGACTGTTGCCATGCATGTATAGTATAACAACTTCATAGAAGGGAAACTATTGAGTCAGTAACGTCTTCATTTATACCATGCAGAGTTACTACAAGAATTTAATATGATAATTCAAAGTCCAACATACAGTAAACACACAGTAAAGGTTAGGTCTTATTAGTAGGGCACCGACCGCACAGTGTTTTGAGCCTATTAAAATATCCAAATTGAAATTCTATAAAAGCAAAGACAAAAACAGCTCCCCACTCCACCATGCACACACACAACTCTACATACAGCAAAATGATAGTCACTGGCTCCTCTGGAAAGACTGGGAATGCACACAGGGACCAGAGACTCAAAGACGCTCTCAAGGGCTGGGTCTCTCTGTGTCTATCTCCTGGTCCTCTGTGTCCTGTGTTCCACCAGCAGGCCCTTGAACACACAGCTGCCTACCTCGCTGGTTGTACATGTTCCTGGTTTAGTCTGCCCAGTGTCAGAGCTAGGGTTGCCAGACAAAATACAGGACACCTAATTAACTTTGAATTTCAGATAAACAACAAATAATATACTAAAATTTTATTCATTGTTTATCTGAAATTCAGAGTAAATTGAGCACCCTGTTTGTATCTTTATTTGTTTGTTTTGCTAAATCTGGCAACTCTATACCAGACCAATTTCAACAAAATCTCTACTAGAAAAGTTTCCAGAAATTCTGATTAACCCATCTGAGGTAATATGTCTGAACCAACCAGGTGGCCAGAAAGTAGGGTCCTTGACTTTCTCAGACCAGGATCATGTGCTTGTTTCTGAATAATAGTGAGAACTGGGAAAAGTCCCACATAACCTTCACCAAATGAATTTGCTAAGGACAGAGAGATTTCATTGAGGGTAGGTGGGAGGGAAGATACTGGACAAATAAGAACTATGAGACAGTCAACTTATAAGGAGCTTGGGGAATAGGTTCAGCCTTTCATTGGCTTAGTTGACACTCTCAGAGAAATACACCGACAGGGCCAGGGCAGCAGAGACATGAATGCACATGTGTATGTGCAAGCACACACAATTTCTCTCTCTCTCTCTCTTTTCCACATTGAGCAAATGCTTTACTTTGCAGCATGCCGAGGGGGGAACACATGTAGTAAGGAGATAAGAAACAAATGGTAGCTTTTCCCAGGGAAAATCACAATATGATCTAAAATGTTAGAGAAAAGTGTTTCTAGAAAATAGATGGTCCTGGAGAGGGTTTGAGAATGACAGAGACAAAAGAAAAAATAATACTGCTGACAATTAATATTTATTGGGTGCTTCTCCATACCAGCTGTGGCTTGAGCACTCATGAGTAGCATCTCCTTCAAGCCTTTCAACAATCCAAGAGATACGGCACTCTCATTACCCTCATTTTATAAATGAAGAAACAGAGTCACAGGGCTCGCATCACTTGACAAGACCTCACGGTTAATAAATGGCAGAGCTGGGACTTAAATCTAAGCATTCTCTCTCTAAAATATATTTCTCCCCTCCAAAATTTTTATTATAGAAAATTTCCAAGATCTACTCATGGCAAATCCTGTCCTATCAATATCTCACCACCATCTACTTCCAGTCTCCCTCATGGTAGCCAGCTCTTAAGATGGCCCCCAATTATCATCACCACCTGATATTCAAACCTTTTATAGGGCCCTCCAACACCATGCCGAGGGCTGAGTCTGTGACCAACAAAATACAATAAGTGCCGGTATGCCATTTGCAAGGTAAGTTGGTAAATGACTCTGTGGTGTCCATCATGGCTGCTCTCCTGATCTCTGTTGGATAATTCACTCTATGGGAAGCCAACTTCTTTGCTGGGAGCAGTCCTATGGAGGTTCCCATGTAGTGAGAAACTGAGGCTTTCAAGTAACAGCTATCAAGGAATTGAGATCTCTTGCCGACGGCCACCTGAATGTGATCAAAAGTAGGTCTCCCATCCTAGTCAAGCCTTCAGATAACTGAAGATAGCCAATGTCCTCAGTGAAACCATATGAGAGACCCTGAATCAGAACCACCCAGCTTAGCCACTCCTGGATTCCTGTGAGATGTGTGAGATGATAAACTGTGTGAGATGATGTTTGTTATGAACTATCAGATTTTGTGGAATTTTGTTCCACAACACAGATTATTAACCCACCTTCATCCAGATTATTCTGAAACACATCCAAGATATTATTTCACCTGTGAATAAGACAATATAATGTCTCTGAAAGATAAAGACTTTTAAAAACAAATGCACAATACATATTTTGTAAGGTGTCAATCACAATCATAAGGTTCATACATTGTGACTGGCTGAGTGTTCTCTTAAGTCTCTCATTCTAGAGTTCCTTCTCCAGTATATTACTTAAAATCTTTTGCTGAGGAAACCAATTTGTTTGTCATAAGAACTGTCCCAAAATCTGAGTTTTGTTGGTTGCGTCCCTAAGGTGATATTTATCATATTCCTCTGTCCCCTATATTTTAGTAAACTGATCACATTCAAGCTTCACGAGATTCAGGTTTGACTACTTATGCGTGTATGTATGTAGGTAGGTATATACGTAGATAGGTAGGTAGGCAGGTGTATATTTGGCATTTATTTCATTTATGGTGCCGTTACTTCCTTTGGATAAATGTATGGTAGTCTCCTTGTGATTCTGGCAGCCACTGATGCTCAATGCCTAGGTTCATTAATTCATTAGGAGTGACATATTAATTCTATAATCCTTTATTTACTAGATGGAAATTTTCTAGAAATTGGAGCTTCCCCTCTTACATTATTTAGTTATCTGAGCAACCATTTGTAGGGGAAAAGTTGGATAAATGCTTGCTATTCTCTATTTACTGGTTTTCAAGATAAAGATTGGTAACTAATGAGGGGGTCTCCTCCTTCTTTTCTTAGTATTGTCATGCACTTACGGGTTTTCTGCTTCACTTTTTTAGTGTCAGCATGAATTATAGCATATATTTGTGTTTCAATCTGTTGCTAATTTTTTTGAGGGGTATGCTCAATTATTCCTGTTTTTGGCCAGTGGAAGCCTCTTCTCTTCAGGTTTGCACCCAAGTCCTTCTACAGTAGCCAATGGCTTCCTACTGTTACAACAGACAAGATGCTCCAGGCTCATCTTATTCATTTTTTGCCCCTGACCTAGACTTGGCCATTTCTCCAAGAGACCAAAAAAAAAACACCCATTTTTAACCACTCTTACTCTTTGGTCTCTGTGTTTTCTTTGGTTACACACCTAGGAAATGAGAGGGAAGAAAAAAACAGAAGAATAAAAAGGGCCGATGGAAGTAAACAGTTGTCTGAGAAGATCCTCAAGGGTGTAAACTGTGGTGTGAATCTTATCCCGATTATGTGATGGGCAAAGGGACAAGGAAATAAAATGCAGAAGTATTTCCTAGACACAGATCAGAAATTTACTCTAAGAACAGGAAACAAGGTAAGGGAAAGAAATTTGGAGTTAGAGGAAGAGTTTGATGAAAGAGGCAGGATGTACATGCTTTACTGAAGTAGGCATGTACTTGGCCAGGACCATAATGAGAATTCAAATTGCATCACTCAGGAAGGAAATGGGTCTCCAAGGGCATCCATTCAATCTAACTCCCATCTGTGCTGTATGAAGTGCAGTCTCACTGTGTCAACTCCACATCTTCCCTATCATGGTTTCCCATTTTCCTGCGGCACACATTTTATCTCAATATCCTTAGCCTGATGGCTTGTATTCATTCATTAAGTCACCAAATATTGATTAAGAATCAACCAAATGTCACAAACTATACTTGATCAATTGAGCAAAAGCAGATCTGGTCTCTGCCCAGAGTTCACATACCAATGGGAGAGACAGACCACAATCAACAAGCATACAGATACATTCAAGAGTAACAAGTGCCATCAAGGAAAGACTCGGAGTACTTTGATAATATACAATAGGGTCCCTGAGGGAAGGTCTAGAAATTAAACAGCCAAAGGCAAGAGGGCTGGGGGTAGAGAAACAACATGTGCCTAGGTTCTATGGCAGGAAGAAACAGAGCATACATAAATGACTACAATAAGGTCACTCAGAATAAAGCACAGAGAGGGAAAAGGAACACGGTCTACTGTGGACCTGGAGAGCCAGGAAGGAATCAGACCTGGCAAGTACTTGTCAGCTACATTCAGGGCTTGTGATCAATAAAATTATTAGCTAGAATGACTGTTTAAGGATCACAAAGATTCATAGTTAATATGAAATGACAGGTCGTGGGATTCTGAATACGGGACAGGAAGCCCTTCTTAAGGACTTCCAGATCAGCAGCAGGTGGACCCCAGACCTCACAGAACAGGGTGACAGAAGCCTAGGGCCATTCACACACTATAAAAGGAAACAGCAACAATCCACAGGAAATTAACAGAAGGATTTTTGATCATAGGACATGAAATCAACAGACAGCTTTATGGACATTATGCATGTTCCCAGTCCAGGAAAATTAAGATTCAATCTCTGGCACGGTGAACAAAACAATAAATCTCTCCAAGAAGGAATTTTTTGATACATGAATAAAAAAACATTTTTTTAATTCACTGTCATTGCAAGAATAAAGATAAACCAGTATGCCTGACAGAAAAAAAAAATGCAAGTTAATAAACATAATGTATATTATAAGACGTTTTAGAGCTCATAGTCACAGGTCAATTAAATATCGACTGTGCTGAGTTCTGCTACTTTGATCAACTTACTGTGAACAGTCTCTCAATATTTCTTATTTGCATCCACCAGTGCAGATTCCCCATACTGCTCTTTTTTATGTCTAGCCATAGAGGCAGTCTGTATTTACAGTACTTCACTGAGATAACTTCCTCTCCCAGCGGTAGGGGACTCTGCACAGAGACCATGCACCTAAAGAAGGCAAGGATTGCTGTCCAGGCCTATCTGCTACTGTGGTTCCAGTCATCGTAGCTGGCTCAGAAATGAGGCTCTCATGTAGTGATCAGCCACTAGGCATCCTCATGCTAATTAGCTGGCCTTTTCTTTCCCACAGCTGACTGTGTTCCCCAATTGTTAGGGAATCTTCTCAGCACCCTGGAAGTTATCTGCTTCTCAGCCTGGTAGGCAGTAGGTTTCATGAGTTTAGTTACCATATTTCTACTCCTCTCTAATTGAAATTAAAGTCAATTTAGAAAAAAATCATTATTGCCATCATGCAGAGAAAAATAGCAAAATATTTCATCTGATATCTGGATAGTGTTCTTCACAAATCTAATAAAGGCAGGAGCTAGAGTAGGGCCATTATGTGGGGTTCAGGCCCTCCCTGAGCCCCTGACTTTACCTTCACAAAATCTACTTGGCATTTTCCTCTGTGGCTAAGTGTCTTCAGGCTGCTTCAGATTCTAGGTGGGCTATAATTATGAGTAACCAAAACAATGGTTAATGTGATGGCAATACAAGGAGAGTCCAGGAGAAAGTCTCCTGAATAAATTTGGAGGCATATGGCTGTGTTCACGTTTTGCCCAGGCCCAGTCATGTGAGGGAAAACTCTCAAAGGTTACTGCTGCAGGAGACTGGCTTAGCCCCTGGAACAGGACCCCGGATACAACTTTTAACTACACATTCTTCCCTGGGTTCTAGGACAGACTAGGACATGCATCCTGACCATATACTTACAAAGAAGACAATGCTACTTTTTGATGAAAGAGAAACTATGAAATCCAGGTATTAGAGAAGAGGTGTTTGAAAAGAAAATCCAAAATATGAGCCCTGGACAACTCTGGAATACAAGAGCCAGATAGAGTCCTATCTAGTCTGTCAGTGCAGTGGTTTGCAGACAAACCTGTATTAAAGTTTATCACCAGCCCCACTGGACCAGAATCTTGCAGTGGGTAGGGAATGGAAACAGACTTAAAGTATTATATGTGATTTTGCTATGTGTTGCTGACTAAAAGCTGCTGCTTTAAACAATGTAAGATTAAAAAGAGCACCTTATACTGAAAACACACACACACAAATGGAACAAAGTAAAATGTGGGACATTCATTACAATAGTTGTCAAGTATTTTTAATAATTATGAGTTGAATTGGGTCCCCCAAAAAGATATGTTGAAGTCCAAACCTCTACTACCTTATTTGGAAATATGGACACTGCAGATATAATTAGTTAGGATGAGGACATTATGATTGGCCCTCTAATCCAGTACAACTAGTGTCATTATAAGAGACACGGACATACACACAGAGAAGTTGTCCTTGTGAAGACAGAGGTGGAGATTGGCCAGAATTTCCAGTAACTACCAGAAACTAGAAGAGACCAGGAAGAAATCTCCCTTACAGGCTTCAGAGGAAGCATGGCCCTGCTGATACCTTGATTTGGGGCTTGTAGCCTTCAGAACTGTGAAGCTTCTATTGTTCTAAGCCATCCAATTTGTGGTACTTTGGTAGGGACGCCCTAGAAACAAACACAATAGCATTGCCCAAATTGTTACCTACTTGATTAAATGGTATTCCTAAAAAAAGTTGGGAAATGCTGCAAAATGAATTATTTAACTTTTGGAGAGTCACAATACATGTGAGAAGTCCTGTAGCAAAGTAGTTTATTTAAATTTGTCATTTCTCTTCCTCCCTGCTCTCCATCAGGACACCTATTAACGTCTTGCCATAGCACTGGTGTTTATTCAAATATATTTTTGAGAAACAATGGCTTGGCCAATAAAAAAAGAGAAGCATGGTATAGGCTTGCTCCTTCTTAGAAACACGATTGGATGCTTGATTTCCATAGCCCCTCTTGTCACTCGATATGCAACAAGTTCAGAACCTATACGAGTTATCATCTTTGTTTGCTAGGGCTGTGTGATATTGTGATTTATAATATGAAATACATATTTGGTCTTCAGCCATCCTCATTTCTGGCACAGAGCTCCTAAAATTCTTGGAATGTCCAAAGTGATAAGAGCTGCAAAGGGAAAGGAGTGTCTTTTTATTATTTATAAGAGCCCCTTTCACCCATGCTTGAATTTATGTAAATGAGGTGAGTTTTGGGAAGCCTCAAAGGATGGGGGCTAGTTGCCAGGAGAACCTACCATGATTAGAGGGTTGGAACTTTCAGCACGCCCCACCCACTCCAGACCTCCTGAGAGGGAAGAGGGCCTGGATACGGAGTTCAATCGCCAGTGGCCAATGACTTAATCAATGATGTCTGTGTAATGTCTCTTCCACAGAAACACAGAAGGACAGGATTTTGAGAGCTTCCAAGTTGGAACACATTGAGGTGCCGGGAAAGTGATGTACTCAGACAACTGTTTCTCTGAGTCCTACAAGCCATTCTAGCAAATTAATCAAATCTGAAGAGGGGATCACGGGAACCTCTGATTTATATCTAATCTGTTGGAAGCACGGGTGACAATTTAGACTTGAAATTGGCATCTGAAGTGGGTAGGGGACAGTCTTATGGGATTGAGCCCTTAACCTGTGGGATATGACACTATCTTTAAGTAGACAATATCAGAACCAAGTTAAATTTGTGAGACATAGTGTCAGTGACAACTGAGAATTGCATGATGATGTTAGAAAAACATATGTAGGAGGTGCCATAAAATACCACCCTCTGGGAGGCTTCTATAACAAAAATTTATTTTCTCAGAATTGTGAAGGTTGGAAGTCCAAGTCCAATGTGTGAGCAGGGTGAATTTCTTCTGAGCCTGCATGCTTAGTTTGCAGACGGCTGGCCACCTTCCTGCTGTGCCCTCACACACAGAGCCTTTTCTCTGCATGAGCACATCCCTGGTATCTCTTCTTACAAGGACAGCCTTCATACTGGATTATGGCCCCACCCTTGTGACCTCACTTAACTGTAATTATCTCTTTAAAGGCCCTAAGTCAGGGCTTCAACATATGGATTTGGGGGAGGATTCAATTTAGTCCATATCCTTTGAATTGCTCAGTCAGAGAACACAGGTCCTTGTTTTGTTGATAAGAAAACAGACCAGAAAGGTTAAGGAGATTAACCAAAGTCACCAGAAAGCATCAGAGCCCAGATCACAATTCCACAGCTCAAAGTCAAGGGCTCCTTGCACCTCCCCACATTGCTTAGCCCCCTACTCCCAACAAGGCACGTCTATAGCTAGAGACTCTCTATAACAAGTCTACCCTGGATTACACATTTTTATTACCTTGTTGTGGAAAGTATTTTGAGCCATGACACTTTTAAATCTGCAAGAGCTATGTAGTGGTTAAACACATAGGTTCTGGAGCCTGGCCACTGGTGTTCAGATCCTAAATCTCTTACTCTTTATCATGTGTATGATGTTGGTAAAGACTCCTCGCCAATGAAATGGAGAAAACAGAACACATCGGACAGGACTGTTGGGGAGGTCAAATGAGATTATACATGTATGGTATTGAGCAAATGGCTTGAAAGTAGTGAATACTGAGACACTGTTTGTGGCTATTAAGGGAAATTTTAAACCTTTTTTATTTTTAAGTAATTGTAGACTCACAGAGAAATTGCAAAATTTGTAACAGAGAGTTCTCAAACGCTTCACCCAGCTTCCCTCAATGATAATGTCTTTACTATAGTCCAGTTATCGAAACCAGGAAATTGTGGAATAGAACTTTAATTAAACTAGACCTTATTTGGATTTTACCAGTTTTTACACACATTATTTTTCTGCTGTATAGTTTTATGGAATTTTAAGAATATATTGGTATAACCGTCACCATAATCAGGATACTGAACTGCTCCATCACCACAAAGAAACTCCCTATACTGCTCATTTATATTCACATCCTCCCCTATCTCCTAACCCCTGGTAACCACTGATCATTCTCTATCACTATAATATTATTTTGAGACTGTCATATAAATGGAATGATACAGTATATAACCTTTTAAGATTGTTTTTTTTTCCACCAACTGAATGATCTTCATATTTATCCAGTTGTCACATGTATCAACAGATCTTTCTTTTTATTCCACTGAATGGACATACCACAACCAGAAGTGGAATTGCTGGGTCATATGGTAAGTGTATGTTTAAACTTACAAAAAATTGCCACATCGTTTCCTAGAGTGGCCGTACCATTTCACGTTCCCACCAATTACCCATGAGAGATCCAGTTGCTCTGTATCCTTACAAGCATTTGATATAATCAGTATTTTTTTTGTGACATTCTGGTAGGCATGCAGTGTTATTACAGGAATTTTAAACCACTTGGAACATGTTGCTGGGGGTATATGAGGGGACTACTATGATGCAGGGAGTCCAAATAAAAACCCTCATGCCAGGAGCCATTCCATAATAAAAACCTGCCATGCTGTGCACTCAGGAACAGCAGCTGTGCACACTGATTTGGTTTATAGAAAGGATTTCAGCAACAGGTAGGATGCATTTAACATCATTTAAGTTTTACTCTGCTAAGTCAGAATAAGACTAATTTTCATCTACTGAAATGGCAAATTTCAGTAGAATTTAGGAGGGCTCAGCAGGAGCCAGGGAGAAATAAATTTATGGGGAAGTGAACATGTCCACCAAAGATAGAAAATGTGTGTTCTCCCTTTGCACAGCCCCAGTTACTCTGCCTGGGAATTTCTCCAATTTTGTTTAATCTCAGTGGCAACAATAAAATACTATTTTAGTAACAACCTTAAAATTCGGTTTTGTCCACTTTGCTCCTCTGGTTCCAAAGACTACACATGGGAAAGATCTTTAAGTTCACTTTAAGTTCCAAGGCAAACTAAAAATGCTTTTTCCAGAAACTCATACAAGGGAGTGAAGGTCTGAACAGTATCAGAGCAAAGCACAGGCAAGCATAAAGCAGACTTCCATGCAAGGAACGAGGAGGCAGGCATTTTGTTGTAAAGGATGCAGAAATTATGCAGTTGTGTTCATTTTAGCCTCTTATACTCAGAGTTGATATAAAGAAGGATTGGAGACGGGGTGAATAGAAGAGTTCAGGCTGTTTTCTTCAAGTTCAGGACCCAGGGACCCAGCCCCCCATTTGTGCTGCTCAGGGCTGTGTCTGCAGGACCTCAGCCCACAGATGCAGGCAGGAATGAGCTAGGGCATGCCTTTGTGAATGTGGCTCTCTTCATGTGCCTCGGAGTCCTGGAGCTGAGCCCTTAACCTGTGGGATATGACACTATTTGGCCTCCTCTATCAACGACTCCAACTTCCTTGTACCCAAACTAACACCAATAGCCCCAGAAATGCTGCTCTCCAGCACTTCTCTTCAAAGTGCAAAGAAAGAAGCTCACAGGAGATATGTACTGGTTGTTGCTATGTGAGTAACGAATGGAAAATATATGTAAAAATGGAAAAAAAAGAAAGAAAGTTTGCATGACATAGTCAAGTGAGAATAGCAACTGATTCTAGATGACATGATAAATCTCCTTCTCTTTGTTTTTGGCTATTGTTCTGCCTTATACCAAGACAAGGAGGAGTAGTTCACCTGGGCTGGAGAAACTGACCCGACTCCATTCTCATTTCAGATGAATTGAAGCACACATTTATTTACCAGCAAAGGACCCCTCTGTTTTAATGTAAATGCATCTTGGAAGATAAAGTCACTTAAGTGAGCTGGAATAAAATTTTATAAATTCACATAAAATAATTTCTTCTCTAGCTTGTTGCTTGTACACAATACACAACTGTCAATTGGTTCTTATTTGCATTTAATGCCAGTTCACTTAGCTGACTCTGACAGGCACTGAAATTCACAACATTGTTCAATTCAAGAGATAGCACACACTTTCTTGGTGTCTTTACATGTATTACATCTATTATAGATGCTGGGAAAACTGGACAAGGTCCCTGGCTTCATAGAACTTATGTCCTTATTCGGGGGGTGGCGAACCAGAGGAGGACAAGAAAAAAAATAATTTTTTTTTAAAAACTTAAAAATAAAATAGCTTGTGATGAGAGTTCTGTAAGATGCATCTAGTGAGAAAGAGTGACTAGGGGACAGGAGTTGTCCTGGGTTGGGTGATGAGGGGTATCTCCCTAATGATGAGAGAAAATACTCCACAAAGAGCAGAGCAAGTCCCAGGGCTGAAAAGACCACAGTATGTCTGAAAGGCAGCCTATGTCTCCCTACTATGGACAACAGAGGCTGGTACTGAATGAGATTAGAGGGTGAGTCCACACTGGGACAAGGTACAGGGTGAGGAGCTTGAAATTTCTTATTACTGTGTTATGGGTTGAATTGTGTCCCTCAATAAAGATAAGTTGACATCCTAATCCCTAGTATCTCAGAATGTAACTTTATTTTCAAGTGTTATTGCAGATGTAATTAGTTAAGTTATGATGAGGTCATACTGGAGAACTGTGGCCTCCTAATCCAATATGACTGGTATCCTTATGCTATAGACTGAATGTTTGTGTCTCCTCAAAATATATGTGTTGAAACCTAATCCCTAATGTGATGATATCTGGAGGTGGGGTCTTGGGAGGTGTGTAGGTTATGAGAGCAGGGCCTTATAAAAGAAGCTAGAGAGAGTTCCCTTCCCCTTCGCCCACAAGATGGCCATCTATGAAACAAGAAGTGGGCTCTCACCAGACACCAAGTCTGTTGGCACCTTGATCTTGGACTTATCAGCCTTCATATCTGAGAGAAAAGAATGTCTGTTGTTTAAGCTCTGCAATCCATAATACTTTTGTCATAGCAGCCTGAATGAACTAAGACACCATATAAGAAGATGCCACGTGAAGACAGAGACATGGGGAGAATACCATGTAAAGACAGACTGAGCTACAAGCCAAAGAATGCTGAAGACAGCAAACCACCAAAAACTAGGAAGAAGCAAAGATGGATTCCCATACAGGTTTGAAGGGGAGCATGGTCTTGCCTACACTTTGATTTTCAGACATCTAGCCTCCATTACTGAGCCAATAAATTCCTGCTTTTAAGGCACCCAGTTTTTGGTATAGTTCGTTAAGTCTTCTTAGCAAATTAATACAGCAGCATTGCTCAAACTGTATGATTTTTAAGGTCTCAGAGAAATTCAAGTCAGTGAACTATGCCGAGAAATCCACTGGCTTGAATTTCTCTGAGATCTTGAAAATCATATAGCTTGAGGCATTTGATCATATTCTTTACTCTTTAGCAGCAGTCTTCTACATTCTAGCCCATGAGAGACCCAAGTCACACGTTTTTCAGGAGCCCACATTCTCATGTACACACTGACTACCAACCCATCCCCACCAATTACTCTCTGTCACCCTATTCTGTTATATTCTTTCACAGCACTAAACTCTTTATTTCCATGTTTGTTTGATTCACTCAACAGATATTTATTAGTACTTGTTATGAACCAGGTCCTCATGGAATTTGCATTCCATTGTGTGAGGGTGATAATAAATAACTGGGTACAAGACAGAATTCATGATGATAAGTGCTTGGAACAACTATAACGTAGGGCAAGAGGGTACCAAGGCTACAATTTTAAACAGAGAGGTCAGGAAGCTGGCTCTGAGGAGGCGACATGTGAGCAGAGAACTGAGGCGATGAGGGAGTTCATCACCTGGCTATCTGGGAAGATCCCTCCAAGCACAAGAAACACAAGTGCCAAGACCCTAGGGTGGCAGCAAGTCTTGTGGGTGCGAGGAACTGAAGGGAAGCCAGCATGGCTGGAGCTGGGTGAGCAGGAGGTAATAAAAAGATGAGATCTGAGAACTAAGGGGTAACCAGTAAGGCAGGCCCTCAATGGCTTTATTTCAAGACTCTAGGCCACTGCAGGATGTTGAATACAGAAGAGGTGTGATCCGACTTTTATTTTTAAAAGATAAAGCATCACTCTGCCCTCTGAGTGCAGAAGAGATTAGATGCCAAGGAGAGCGAGGGGTAGAGAGAGTGGAGGCAGGGAGACCACTTAGGAGACTGTCAGTCACAATTCAGGGAACAGGACAGAGGCTCAGCCTAGGGTGGGACTGGTAGAGGCACAGTCAGATTCTGGTTCTTTTGACAACAGAGGTAACAGGGCTTGCTGACAGCTAGGTGTTTCTTCTGCAGTGAAGAAGAAGGAACAAGGATAATGCCTGCTTCAGGAGCCTGAGTCTTGGAAGTCTGGAACCACCACTGCTAAAATGAGGAAGCCTGGGGAAGAGTGGTTTTGGAATGTAAAACCAAAAGTCTAGTTTTAGATGCAATAAATTTGAGACTCCTGGTTGACATCCCACAGGCCCCCTGAGTAGGCAGAGCTGAGATCATGGCTGGAGGTGTGAGTGTTGGTACTACTGGGGTTAATTGTCTGGGTCTAATAACTGCTTTGGTTATTATCTGTCTCACACGAGAACTTAACATCTCCATGGGAGAAGGAACTTCATTAGTCTTGCTCACATTATACCCCTAACGCCTTAATGGTGCCTAGCCCAAGACTGACACTCAAATACCTGTTGAATAAATGAACAAACTAATGCATATAAAAAGCCTTGCATGTGTGTAAAAGTTAAATATTATTTGACCCCATTTCAACTTTATACATTTATTCTAAAGAATTAATCAAGCAAATACTCAAATATTTGTATATGGATGTTCATCTCAGCATTATTTATAATAGAAAAAAATGGGGTTTATAATGCTTCATAACTACCTAAAATATTGTAGAAAAATATTTCAGGGCCTGGGAGGGTAATAACAACTTACTGTTAACTTTAAAAGACACTTAAAGAACTTACAATCTGTCTTCTTTCAAGTACACATATCTGATATGATTACCTTCAGGAAAAACACAAAAATATTATAGTTTTATTGTATTATCTTTTTGATAATAGGACTACAATGTGACTTTAAAATTTTGCTTCCTGTTGTTTATCCATATTCTTGATTATTTTGAATAATAAGAAATAATAAGGTTTTTAAAAAAAAATATATGTGAAAGCATCATTACACAGACAAAGCCTCACTGCTATGGAAGAGCCCACTCCTCTCAGCATGTCTATATTTATAAAACAATTCCATATTTTGGAACCTTAGCCTTGAAGCCACCTTCCAATCTGCCATCAAAACCAGCTTGTGCTGTATGACGAACAGACATGCTATTAAGTACCCACTGGGTACCAGATTCTTGGCCTAGAACAGCAGAGATAGTGTAAGAAAAAATAAACCCTGCCTTCAAGGGAGCCAGAAAGACCTTCAATGATACCTCAGAGGGGCAGGCCCTTGAAAGAAAGGAAGAGATTGAATAGATGGGGTGGAGAGAGCCTGGCAGGTAGGAGGAATTCTTGGAAAATAAAATAACAGAAAACAGTTGGGGGAACCCAGCAAGTCCTGGAGCCTTATTTAGGAGGGGGCCCTTCCATTTTGGTGGAGCCACCCACAGGAGCTCTGTGCCGGGTGGGCGGCAAGGCCAGCGCTGTGCTCCCTAATTGATTCTGCCTGTGCTACAAATGCAACTGATTCGCCAATTAAAGCAGAGCTGATTGAAGCTTGCCTGCATCTCCGGTTATTTCTTCTTTCCACACTTCTGTTGATAGTGACACCGAACAGAGGGGGACCACCCACAAAAACCTTCAACTTCAGACAATGGGAATGTCTAAACAACAGCAGACACTGCACTGCTTCAACACCAGTTTGAAATTCCAGGTTATGGGGCTGGTGTTTTTTAAAGGGTCCCCATCCGGGTCCCTTCTGGATGTGAGTAATGAAGAGGTGCCTCCTCTAGTGGTCAGATAAACTTTCACATCATCACACATGAATTGGAAACCAATTTAATATTGGTTAAAAAAAATGAATAAAGATAGAAACCTAAAACTCAGTCTACCTAGCTCAAAAATATCTACAATAATTCAGGACTCTTTTCTTCATATTATTATTTAATGGTCTTTTGAAGGAATCATATAAGCAGGTAGAAAAGAGGAAATGTATTTTCTCAAGAGTTAATAAATTTGAGATGGATTCCAGGGTTGGCTTCATGTTTAGAAAAGCCTAGCACTCAGTTTAATGCTCTTCAGTTACCACCTTGAAATTCTCAATTTTTGAACCAAGGCTTCGCATTTTCATTTTGCACTAGGCTCTGCAAATCCTACAGCCAGTCCTGATGGAGTCTGTGGCTCGCAACCTGGCATTGTATTAGAAAACGATCTCTATTCACAGACTTCTTTTTGTCTTTGTATGTCTACACGTGTTCATCAATACCTGGTTTTATTTCCCAGTGTCCTGAAAGGCTAAAATAAGAACACAACAGTTTTTCTTAACTGGAAACTACACATAGAGTCCTTCATGACTATTAGCTTGATATGCTGTTAGCTATTAAAATTAACTGATGTCAAATAGGGAAGAATGAAATAACTTAGAAGGCAACTCATAACATTGAAAACTTTTAGCATTTTAACTCTAAAAATAAGCTGTACATTTAAATCAGGCTCCCAAGACTTGGGTTGCCAGTAGTAATGAGAGATGAGAAGGCACATGCTCATGATACTTCCACATTCAGACAAAGCCAAGTAGCATTGCTAGTTTCTGTAGGGTGACTATAGCATAAATTTGGGGTTATACTAGACCTCAGTGGTGTCTAATAGTAGGTTTTGTGGGCTAACTGCAAGATAATTTCCTGGAAACTTGTTAAAGAACATCCTGGGCTCCAGGCTGAGAGGTTCAAATCCAGTACACTTTGAATGGACTTAGGAATCTATACTTTTTTAAAATGTTATCCATGAGATTCTTAGGCTCAGCTGCCAAATTTTAGTCATCCACCACCTCGATGACCTGAATGGGAATTTAGAAAATACTGAAGTAAAAATTCTTTTAGTCAAGTATGACCAACCTCATTCAGCATGATGTGTCTATGATGAAAATGTAGTGAAGGTTTGGTCTTGGCTCGCTACCCTGGACCACACAATTCCAAGTGCAAGACTTTGGGCACATGATTTGGGCATCACCAAAATAAAAATAACATTTGATTATCAATGAAAATGAGTCAGAAGAAACCTATGGGCACCGAGGGTCAAGTACAGCATCCCATCCCGGGAGTATGATGACAGGGAGAGCGTGAGACTGCACTGGGGCAAACTGCTCTCCCTCAGACCTGCAATTTCAACACACAACTTGTAAGATGTACACACAATGAAACCATGGTGTACGAGGCTCATTTAGCTGGTGAAGAAAGAAAGCCAAAAACAAGTATAGTAGGCAGCTCCCTCAGTATCTCATAGCACACTACATTATCTGGGTTACTTGCCAGTCTGCAATTCCCAATATCCATCCCTGAGGAAAAGCCAAGCATGCAGCTTCTGACCCCCCAGTAGAATGATCATGAGAAATCACTTCCAATCAGGCAACACTGATTTTGCTGGATGCTTCCCTTGAAGACCTAGCTAGCTGTTAAATGAGGTCAATCCAACTCAATCCAGCCAAGAGTTTGCTGCAAATACCCAAGAAAGCCGCTAAGACTTAAAGCAAATCCTTTAAGCATTACTGATATAAAAACATCTTCTCTCTAAAGATAAGAGGCAGTGACACAAGTGAAAATACGTTCTGCTTTGTGCAGCGAAGGTATTTGATGAAGAAGAGACTGCTCCTGAATTAGCTACAGGACTCAACAATGAGTGAAGGGAGCTCAAAGGGCTTAGGCCAGAGAAAGCAAGGCTGCAGGAGATTCCTTCCTTTATTTTTCAGGTCTTCTACCCAAACATGCCATTTTATCTCATTCCCCTGGGAAGTGACAGGCTGTATCACAAAATGTTTGAGGATACAGAACCGGCAAAGTTCGAGTCAGTTAACAGCTACTTCCTGGAAAATGTCTTCAGTTCCAACTCCTAATCCTAAAATGTTTTAGGTAACTAAATGACTATAAACTCTGAGGCTGTGCACAGCCTATGCCAGCTGGCTTACACTTCCAGGGCTGCTGGTGGGCAGAGCAGAGGGTCCTCCTCAGGCTCAGTGATTGCAGCTGAGGCAGAGACCCTGGCAGCCGCACCATCTCCTCAGGCTCTACTTTTGGAGACAGTGGACTATTTAATGCTGGGATGACCTGGCATCCAGACCCAAACCTAAGAAACAAGCACAGAGTAAAGTCATGGGGCAATAAAACCTTCAGTGATTTCTCATAACTCATTTTAACCACGTTTGGCAAAAGCAACAGGTTTAATCCCTCAGAAATAATTGAAGTTAGAGGACAGACCACAGGGCTGCTTTTCCTACACTGAAGGGGTAATCTGCATATGAAAGCCCATTGTTTTGGCTGCCAGGTTTTGTTTTGTTTTTTTTTCTTTTAATTTTATTAATTAGTTACTTCACTTGTAGGCTCCTGTACAGGTAACTAATATATTTAATAGTGATATTAATTGAATCCTTAACACAACTAATTGGAGCACATGGGTTACACCCAAGGTCACCTCCAATTAACAGGAACCAGCCACAGCAACATCTAAGAGGAAGGATGAACTATCAGGATGCCCTCATGAAATGGCTCACATTTGACCATTTTTTGATTGACAAATAACACTTTAATGTGGTTGCTCCTAATGGCTTTTTATTCCGAGCAAGTCACCCAGGATTCATTTCATCCAACATAAAATAGGAGATGGCAGGATGTGATTTCCGCTCCTACAGAGTTGGTGATGACCAAATGTATGAAGAGAGAAGGTGAGGTTTGGAAAAGTAAGGAGTCCTAACCCAAGCGTGAGGAAGGCATGATAATGTTCCTGTCATCTTGGTCACACTGGCAATGTTCTTATTTGTTATAAATAAAGGAGCCGAGGAGACTATACCTAAAGGCCACCAACAGGACAGGATTTTAATATGCACGGTGGGAACCTCTTGCCAGTTGCACTTTCTTTTGTATCTTCCTATTAGTGGCACCTTCCATAAAAATAACATGGATTTTAGTGTAAGATAGGGGTTTCTCGGATATTAGATGCTGACGAAAACCCTGGAGCCTCACGACCATAGTCACAATTGTATTATTCTCATAAGTCCCTGGAGTGATGCATAGGTGAAGCTAGATGCTCTGGGTCATTTAGTCAGTTTACATAGAGACTATTCTATTTACTGATGGCCAAGGACACATGTGTACATCCAAGTGCCAACCTATTTCTGTGCCACATTTTAAGGTAAAATTCTCATTGTTATTAGCTAAATATTTATGAAGTCATGGACAGCACATTCTAGCTTAGTGGTTTGGGTGTTTCCTTAAAAATGTCAAAAGGTGGATGTGTTGGTGATAACGCACACACATGAGAACTTGTTGCACAAGGGCTGGTCTCTCTGGGAATGCTCTGGGAAGTGGCTTGCTCTGAAAACTGCAGTTTATCCTTTATATGTTCTATCTTTCTAGATGTGAACCATTTGGGGCAGAAACACTTCTTAGGAAAGCATTAATAATCATTATTACTTAAGTAAATAATTAACCACTCACATTTGTTAAGATGCTGGGTACCATACAAATGCTCTAAAGCTCCTCTTTCAGTAAATCTTCCCCTGGCCCTATGTGATAATATAGGAAGGAAGCATCCTATTGACCCTCATTCTATAGATAGAAAAAAGGCCAGCTTGCAGACATGAGGTGACACACACACTACCCCACAGCTAGTCACTGTAGCCAGGACTCACAGCTACACTAACCTACTTCTTAACCATTAGGTGTGGCCACCTCTAAAATTACTCATCTCCTCTATTCAAAACAAAGACTATTGATCAGAATTTAAATTCACCCCAATGACTCATTGTCATGCTGAACAGTAACTCTAATGGATGTACATATGTTGCTGCAACTTCTATCAAAATCCTAGACACCCCAAGCTGTTGCCTGAGTACTCCTGGCTATTTGATCTGAACAGATTTTGGTCTCCTTCCCCCTACCCCTAAACATCAGGCTATGAGCTCCCACTTTTCAGCTGTCAATTTGCCTACTTCTAGCTTTTCTTTATACTTTCAAGACCTAAGACTCTGTTTTAAGCTAGAGCAAGATGAGGAAACTAATATTCCTTTCTCCATTCAGTCACCTATTTAGTTAGTATGATCTGAGCTCCTTTGATGGGTTAGGGCCCCTTCTAAGAGCTGTAACAAAATAAACTGCAGAATATTTGTGTCTATAGAGAAGACTTTCAGGTTGTGGTAAAGGTGGGTAAGAGACAGACAAATGAACAAGTAAATAAAAAGACAAAAATATCTGTCATCAAGGTTCACAAGAGTCAGACCAGGGTGACATGCAGGAGGGGATCAGGGAATGTGAGCTTTCGGCTGAGACCTAACAAAAAAGGAGTATTTATCTTTTTTTTCCAGGCAGAAGAACTGGTGCCAGGGCTCTAAGGAGGTGGGGATGGGCATAGAATAGAGCAGGATGGCAAAGAAACTGCCGGGAGGCTTCGTATGCCCAGAGTGGGAGGAGAGCACACACTGGCCGGCAGAGCAACATCCCCCAAGGCCTTGCACTCACTGGGAACAAGCTAGATTCCATTCTAGGTGCCACAGGAAACCTTGGGAGGGTTTTGATCAGGAGACAGACTTGATGTGATGTGCTCCTTCCTTCCTTCCTTCAATGTTCTTTATGGACAGCCTAGTCCTATGCTGGAGGCACTGGAAGCAGTGGTGATTGCAACGTCATCCAGGAAACTCTGGCCAGTGGGGAGAGCAGAGAGAAACCAGGTCACCACATGGCCTCCTGAGGAAGCTCTCAGGTGGCAAGGGAAAGTGTTCTAAAGGTAATATGTTTTTATCTGAGATCAGAAAATGAAGAAGAATTACCTGGTCAAAGGAGATGTGGGAGAATAGGAAGGAAAAGAGGCAGTTTGCTCCAGAAAGGGAAACAGAACTTACGTAAAGTCCTGGTTTTAAGAGGGTGCATGGTGACTTCAAGAATAGAGGAATTTCAATATGGCTGTATCAAGAGGAAAGAGGGAAGAAAAGAGGGAGGGAAAGTTGGTGGAGAGGAGGGATGGGGGGAAATGTCATAATAGCAAGAGATGAAAATGGATAGAAAGACAGGAGGTGTATCATGGAAGACTTAATACTGAGGGGACTAAAAAATCAATCTTCCAAGTGGTGATGCTTCTGAGAGTAAAAGGTAGCACTCTTACAAATTAGGCCTCGACAACTGACATATATGGAGACTGTCCTGCTGGGCAAATGGGGAAGTATCCTCTTTCTAGTTATTAATAGGGAGTTTGCCCTTTCCAAAGAGCAATGGGGAGGTGATGAAGGAATGTAAGCAGGGAAGGCACAGAGCAGCTCTGAGGCTCACCAGGACCCCCGCCAGATGTAGGGGAAGATGATGATGGCGAGAACTGGGAGCTGGAGAGGGGCAGCTGGAGCAGAGATGTGGCAGAGGCTGGAGACTGCTGAGGAGGGGGAATCAGTGGGACTCGAAGACTGAGGAAGGGGCTCGGGATGGCCTGTAGGTTTATGTTTGTTTTTGGTATTTGGATAAATGGTGGAACCGTTCCTGGGATGGGGAGTGCTGAAAGAGAAAGATGTCCCTGGATAGTTTTTCTTGTCCCACTCTCTCTACCCAATCATTATTATCATTATTGGCTAATAACTAAATTGGTTAAATTGTGTGCCAAGTAAGAATAAACAGTCTTTAAGTGAGATTTGAGAGATCCCATATAGAGTAAATAGCTTTGCTCCCTTACTGTAGTATTAGAAAACAGATCTGTGAGCTCTGGGGTAAATGAGGTGTGAACACTTATGATAAGGAAGCCAAGTATATCTGGGAATATAACTACCCCCCTGGGGGCTCAAGATTTGATCAGCTTTTCATCAGTACTACCACAGAGCTCCACAGAATTTGAGACATCATGACCGGCACCAGGGAAGAAGCCTTGGTAAGAGGGCTGTCTGCATGTTGGATGGGATGCTGAGGTGAGACATGGGAAAGGCATGGATGCTATTGAGATCCAAACAGCTGTCACATGGCAAATCAAGGCATGGCCACTGAAGCATGAGGATCGGAGGACAGAATTTACAAAAGGCAGTCTCCGTTGTGCTTCCTGACTGGGAACTGGGAGAAATGGCAGGGGCACAAACCACAGGGTCATTGCCAAGCAACAGCAGGAAGGCAGTTTGCCCAAAGTCACCTCACTAGCTGAGTAGTAGAACCAAGAGGAACACACACACACAGACACACACACAGAACTTGCAGCAGACCTGCCATGCATAGCCACAGAGAAGTCCAAGATAAAAAACTCAACAAATTCCCGCTTGAGTAGAGATAAATGACAAATAAATTTTTGGATTATCTTTGATTTCATACTTCACAAACAAGTGTTTCAGCCCTTTCTACTTAGGTGGGCACCCCAACTCTGTAAGGATGCCATATCACATAGATGTCCCCACCACATCACATTCAATAGTACTCCTTTATAACTTAAATCTGAATTAGGCTTTTCTCTACACAGCAAGACTTTAAAAGAATGCAGTAGTGTTGAACCATGCCAAAAAGGTAAGTCTACCTTCTCAGGTAGTGAGGATGGTAGAAGGATAGTATCTGGAACATAAGATGTATTGGTGATATGGTTCCGCTTACTAATCGTGTGCACCTACTAGCAAAGTTGAGTAGTTAAAGCAGAGACCATATGGCCCACAAAGCCTAAAATAATCATTACCTGCTCCTTAACCAAAAAAGTTTGCTTACACCTGATCTAGACTCATATAAGGAATTAACAATTAGCACACTATACTGAAGATTAACAAAAATATTTTTGCACTATATTATTGGTTTTAATGCAAACTATGCATTGGCAAATACTGGTTAATCTAGATGGTTCTCCAGCACTGGCCTGGCGATTTCCAATAAATAAAGTTTATCAAGTTAATATAAATATATAATAAAATATAAAGAGGGAAAATAATTAAGTTTAGTTTCTGGGACACGTCTCCCATGAAAACAGTCCCTAGATTATCATTTTGGTAACTTTATTTCTACAAGGCTACTACACAAGGAACGAGAAAACATTTGCTTATGAATCATTTGAATCACAGTAAAGCAGTATTCAAACTCATTTAAACCAAAAGGGTGATATAGGTTTAAAATATGGCTATATCTCTTGCCCTTCATAAGCAAAAATAAGTCTAAATGACAAAGGAAAACCCTATCTGGAAATTAGCAAGAAGGACATCCTCACAGTCATAGAAAAACAATTGGGTTAGTATTATAGACCTGCACTAACGGTGTTTTTTTTCAAAAAAAACATTTGTATTAATTTCAAGAATAGGAAACTGATATTAAAAATATTTTATTTCTGATGGCAAAAGTGTTTTGGGCTCAGTGTAAAGACATCTGCTGCTCAATGGGTATAAAGTTTCAGCTATGCAAGATGAGTAAGTTCTAGAAAGCTGCTGTACAACACGTGTCTATAGCTACTAATACTGTATTGAATACTCAACAATTTGTTAAATGAGATCTCATGTTAATGTTCTTAGTCCAATTTTTAAGAAGAGAAATTTATCAAATGTACCGCCTGCATCCCTCACCTACTTTCCTTCCTTCCTTCTCTCCCTTCACATTCCCTCCATCTTCTTTCCTTCCATTTCCTTTCCTTTCCTTCTTCCCTCCTTTGTTGCAATCTTTAAACAATATACAAACCACAAAACATACTATTCTTCAAGTTACTTTATTTGAACCTAACTACACACCATTGTTACTCTTCCATGGTTAATATACATAAACCTACCCTGTTCCTATTGAAGTATGCATTGTTCGGTTATATTGGATCTAGAAGAATGTGTTTACATTTAAGATGTTCCCAATTATTTTTCTATGTCAGTCACTTTTAATGTACCCATGACATTTTAAAAGCAATGCAATTCTAACTACTTCTTCCTAGTTTTGAATTGAATAAAAGTGGGTTAATGTTTTTTCTCTGCAAACTTTATCCCCCTTAGTATTTAGGCAGGCAACATTCACTGATATGCACAAGGGTTACTTTCTGCCTACAGTTCATAACATGCCTCTCACTCCCATATCACTGGCAAACTGTATATTGGATGCCCATACAGCCAGCGGTGAGATGTGGGAAGTTTTAAAATCCAAGGGTGCCTCCTTTGACAAAGCTCGGGCTGGAAGAAACGGCACTGGGGGAAAGCAGGAACTCTGATGTGCGCACTTTTGTTAATCATGGACATTCAGTGATTTCCTGGGAAAAGATCAAAACTAAGGAGGAAGATGAGAGTTACATGGGTTTTTAAGATAGGTTGATTTTGCAACAAATATTCGCAAATAAATCTTAAACAGAGCCATGAAATTCAGTGGATTTTGGAACATCTTCATTACAAACCAGAGAAAAACCATATCACTCTCTTTCCTCCCTTGCCCTAGAGAGACCACAGAAGGTTCATTTTAAGGTCTGGTGAATGGTTCAGAAGGTCTGAAGTAGATTACAATAAGAGTTTACTCATTTAAATTTTATATTTGAGATCCAGGCTCACCCAATTTGTCATGGTTTCCCCCCCCCCCATTAAAGAAAATAAATGTGAGTTATTTGGTACATAAAGCAGCAAAACAAAATTCTCTCCAGACAGTAAACAATACTTTTGAAAGACAAAAACAAAAACTTAGAACCTCAAGATCACTTCCTCAGGGATGATGTGTCTGTCATGTGGTATTTTAAGCAAAATCATAGGAAATCTATGAACCAGGACCACTTAGTTTGACCAAGGCTAGCATTTTTACCCTAGCCATTTTCTTCTATTTTAAGACTCATTGAGATTATCTCACTCCTCTTTCAAAATTTAAAATGAATTTCATCAAGTACTGTTTTAATTAAAATTATCAACTTCTGATTTTTTTTTTTTTTTTTAGGCAGTTAGCTGTGTATTGTGAAATCAGATTTAGCTGTCATTGGACTAAAGGTTCATGATGTAATAATCCCAGATGCCACCTCCTGGGAGCCCTTTCATTAACTGGAAGTAACATCACAGCGGCCACCAGGGAAACAGTCATAAGATAAAAAGGTATAGGGAGAAAAAAACCTCACTTATTTGGCAATCATGAGAACTCGGCAGCATACATGTGGATATTTAAGTGAAGAATGAAATATCCCAAAGGATTTGTCACATTCTAGTTAGAATTATTGAACTCAGAGGATGGAAAGCTAGCCTCAGTGCACACAGGGCCAGTTCTACACAGCTTTATACAGAAGATCATAATCCTCTGTCCTTGTTTCACAAAGAACACGAGAAAATGGCTTCCAAGCTGCCATTCAGGGAATTTAGCCTGATCTAGGCAGGCTAGTGAAGATTGCCAATCCTGAAATCAGAGCATTTCATCTACAATCTAATTCAGATTGTCCTCATATTAAAAACATAATGAGTTTTAGGCTTTTGTTTTCAGTGTTTTGTAAATCTTCTATTGAAACAAACCAGAAAATTTCAACCAGATTCCTCTCCCAAGTGGCTCATCTATTGATTGATTGATTCATTCATTCATTCATGCTTCTTCTGAGTATCTACCTCATGGGCAGTGGACTGGTTGTACAGTCTTTTCCTTCTGGAAAATCAAGCAGGTTTGTATAACACCGGCTTGCCTCCTAGTCATAGTTGCAGACACCTGGATCAGGCTGTTGGCTGGGCTGCTTCACCCACTGGAGATGCAATGGGCACCTGATCTAGCAGAATCAGTCAGTACACAGAAGACACATAGGGGAGGTGGCCGAAGAGAGCGCCAATGACTTCTGACATTACATTTAAGGGTGCAGTCCTTCTACTGCAAAACTTTTCAGTTAGGTGGGCTGATAATAAATTTCCATTTTGTTTTTTAAGAATTTGCTATTCTGTGTCCCATGCCACTAAGTGAGTCCTGAATGTACATGGACTAACATTAATTTGATGATAAAAATGGAAGTTGGTTCAAATTAACCCAAAGGAGCTCACCTTTGTTTTAATATATCCCAAAAACCACAAAGAAAAAGAAATGTTTTGTCTTCTGAGATTTTCCCCAAATTAAAAGATCCATCAGGTAAGAATACGGCAACTGCAATCAGCATTTTTTTTACATATAACTAAAGCAACCTAATACATATCGTTCAACTGTTCACACTAATTTGATAATACCCCTTTTTAAGAGTTCTTCATATACTTCAGATTATTTTTAATTAAACTTTTTGTTTTGAGATAATTACAGGTCTACATGCAGTTGTCAGAAATAACACAGAAAGATGCCATATACCCTTTACCCAGCAATCTCTAATAACATGTGGCAAAACTATGATACAATATCACGACCTGTACAGTCAAAATTCTGAACAGTCCCATCACCACAGGATTCCTCATGCTGCCCTTTTATAGCCACTGACCTTTCCCCACTCTCACCTCTAACCCCTGGCAACCACTAATCTGTTCTCCATTTCTATAATTTTGTCATTTCAAAAATGTTACAAAAATGCAATCGCACAGTATATATCATTTTGGGATTGACTTTTCACTCAGAATAATTTCCCAAAGATTTAAAGATTAATCTAAGTTATTGTATATATTAATAGTTTTTTTTAATTACTCAGTGATATATCATAGTACATATATATCACAGTTTGTTTAACCATTCACCTACTGAAGGATACCTGGGATGTTTCCAGTTTTAGGTTATTATGAATTAAGCTGCTATGAACATTTGTGTACAGGTTTTTGTGTGGACATAACTTTTCATGAGATAATGCCCAAAAGTGCAAATGCTGGGTCATATCATAATTGCCAAATGTTTGCCAGAGTGGCGGTATCATATTACATTCCCACTACCAATGAGTGAGCCAAATTCCCCACATGCTCACCAGCATCAGTGTTTTTTATTCTTTTAACTCTTTTATTCTAGCCATTCTGATAGATGTGTAGTGATATCTCATTATGGTTTTAGTTTGTATATCTCTAATGGCCAATGACACTGGCTATCTTTTCATGTACTTACTTGCCATCCTTTTCAGCACAATGTCTCTTCATGTCTTTTGCCATTCTCTAATTGGATTGTTTGTTTTCATGGTTGAGTTTTCAAAGTTAATTTTAAATTCTCTATATATTCATTCTTTATCTGGTATTTGGTTTGCATATAACTCCCAATATATACCTTGGGAGAAGATATTTTATAGCTTGGGAGAAGACATATCTTTCTGTCCTGTCAGTAGGCAGGGTCTTTCATGTAGCAAGTTTTTTAAATTGTTTTGTTTTTAATTTTGAGGACATCCATTATATTAAATTTTCCTTTTATCGACTGTTCTTTTAGTGTCAAGCCTGAGAACTCTTTGGCCCTAGATTCTGAAAATTTTTTCCAACTTTGTTTTTCAGAGAGTGTCATAGTTATACATTTCACATTTAAGTCTTTGATTCATTTGAGTTAAACTTTGTTTAAGTTGTGAGATGTGGGTCAAGGTTAAGGTTTTTTTGGTCACTTTTGTTCTACTTTTGTTTTTTGCTTTTGTGTGTTTTGTTGTTGTTATTATTATTTGTGCTTACGGATGTTCAAATGCTTTATGCCATTTGTTGAAAGGATATCCTTCCTTCATTTACTTTTGTACCTTTATCAAAAATCAGTTGGACATATTTGTGTAGGTATATTTCTCAGTTTTCTCTCCTATTCTATTGATCTATATTCTACTTCTCAGTCAATACCACACTGTATTGATTGGTGGGTCTTAACATTGAGTAGACTGATTCTTCCTATTTTATTCTTTTTCTGTGCCTTTCTATGTAAATTTTAGAATGTCCTTGTCTACGTCTACAAAAAACCTTGCTTGGATTGATAGTAATCTATTCAATTTACAGATCAATTTGAAGAGAATTGATATCTTTACTATGCTGAGTCTTCCCATCAATGAACATGGTAAGTCCCTTCATTTATTTAGGCCTTCTTTGGTTTCTTTCATCAGTATTTTGTAATTTACAGCATCCAGAGCCCATACATGTTTTATTAAGTTTATATATTTGGAGTAATTATAAATAGTATTTTTTTTTTAATTTAGGTTTCCCTTTGTTCATTGTTAGTATAAGGAATGTGATTGGTTTCTGTGTGTTTATCTTGTATATGTTGCTTTGCTGAACTCATTTACTAGTTCTAGGAGTTTTGGGGGCTTTGCGTTTGGGGTAGATTTTTTGGGATTCTCTACACATACAATCACGTCATCTAAAAATAGGGATAGTTTAATTTCTCCCTTTCTGACCTCTATGCCTTTTATTTCTTTTCCTAATTTTATTACACTGGCTAGAACTTACAACACTACATTTAATAAGAATAGTGAGTGTAGACACCCTTGCCTGTTCTGATCTTAAAAGGAAAAGCTTTCAAACTTTTACTATTAAGTCTAACACTATCTATAGGTGGTCTTTATCAATCTAAAGAAGATACCTCTGTTCTTGTTTTGCTGATATTTTTGTGAATGTGTGTTAGATAATATCAAATGCTTTTACTGAGTTAATTGATATGATCATATGATTTTTCATCTTTAGCCTGTTGACATGATGAATTACATGGATTGATTTGACACTGATGTTGAACCTGCCTTATATATCTGGAATAAATCCTACTTGGTGGTGGTGTCTAATTCTTTATATATATTGTTGGATTTGATGTGCTAAAATTTTGTTGAGGATTCTTGCTGTAAGTTCATGAGGGATATTGGTCAGTAGTTTTATTCTGTACATTGGGTGGTTTATCAGGGAACTACTAGCCTCATAAAATGAGTTGGGGGAAATTTCCCTCCTCTTCTATTTTTTTGGAAGAGATTCTGTAAAATTGGTGTTAATTCTTTAAATTTTTGGTAGAATTATCCAGTGAAATCATCTGGAATTCAGGATTTTTTTTTTTTGAAATTTGAAACTATGTGTTCAATTTCTTTAATATTTATAGGACTATTCAGGTTATCTATTTCATCTTGGTTAGATTTTGGTAGCTTGTAATTATTGAGGATTTGGTCCATTTCTTCTAAGTTCTCTAATTTGAGAGTGTAAAGTTGTTTAAAAATGTTTCCTTAACATTCTTTTAATAACTGTATTATCTGTAGTGATAATCCCTGTTTCATTTACGATATTGGTGATTTGTGACTTCTCTCCTTTTATTTTTATCAATCTTAAAAGAAGTTTATTGTTTTTTTAATTTTTTGAAGGACCAGATTTTGGTGTCATTGATTTTTCTCTACTGTTAACCGGTTCCGATTTATTGATTCCTGTTTTTTATTATTTCCTTCCTTCTGTTTGCTTTGGGTTTGTTTTGCTCTCTATTTTCTAGTTTCTTGTGGTAGAAAATTAGATTATTAATTTGAGGCTTTCTTTTTTCTAATGTAAGCCTTTAATGCTAGCAATTTCTCTCTAAAAACTGTAACAGCTTTTCCCCACATATTTTGATACGTTGTCTTTTCATTTTCATTTAGTTTTATATTTTTAAAATTTCCTTTAATACCACTTCCTCTTTGACCCATGGACTATTAAGTAGTGTACTTCATTTCTAAGTGTTTGGAGATTGTTTTGTTGTCTTTCTGTTATTGATTACTAGTTAGATTCTGTTATTCCCAGGGAAGAAACTCTGTATGATTTCAACTCTTTTATAGTTGTTGAGATTTGTACTGTAACCCCAGATACGTTTTATATTGGTTAATGTTCCATGGATTCTTGAAAAGAATGTATACGCTGTTGTTGTTGGGTAGATTATTTTATAAATGTTATTCAGATCTTTTTGGTTGATGATATTGTTCAGTTCTATATCCCTGCTCACTTTCAGTTTAGTGGTCTATCAATTAAAGACTGAAGTGTACAAGTCCCCAACTATAACTGTAGGTTTTTTATTTCTACTCCCAGCTGTACTAATTTTTTAAATGTATTTTCCAGTTACTATTGACATACAATATTATATTAGTTTCAGGTGTAAAACACAGTGATTAGTCATTTATATAACTTATGAAGTTACTACTTTGATAAGTCTAGCACCCACCTGACACCATACACAGTTATTATAATATTATTGGCTATCTTCCCTATGCTGTATATTACATTCCTGTGACTGTTTTTATAACTGGCAATTTATACTTCTTAAACCTTTTCACCTTTTCACCCATTTCCATAACCCCACTCCCATCTGGCGACCATCAATTTGTCTCTGTATCTGAGTTTTTTTATTTTCTTTGTTCATTTGTTTTGTTTTTTATATTTCAAGTATAGGTGAAATCATATGGTATTTGCTTTCTCTAATTTATTTCACTTAGCATAATACTCTCTAGGTCTATCCATATTGTCGCACATGCAAGATTTCATTCTTTTTTATAGCTGAGTAATATTTCATTGCATATATGTACCAAATCTTCTCTATCCATTCATCTATCAGTGGAAACTTAAACAATGATACATTCAGTAAGGGGTTAATACTCCAAATATATGAGGAACTCATACAACTTAACACCCAAAAAGCAAACGATCCAATTAAAAAATGGGCATGTGACCTGAAAAGACATTTTTCAAAGAGGACATATACAAAGGGCCAAAAGATATATGAAAAGATTTCAACTTCACTAATCACCAGCTCTATTAATTTTTGCTTCATGTATTTTGAAACCCTGTAGTTTGGTCCAAACACATTTAGGTTTGTTATGTCTTCCTGGTGGATAAATCTTTTTATTACTCTGTATTTTCCCTCATTGTCTCTAATAATTTTCTCTGCTGTGGAGACTGCTTTACCTGAAATTAATATAACCACCTTTATTTTTTTAAATTAATGTTTGCATTGTATATCTTTTCCCATCCATTTACTTTCAACATACCTATGTCATTGTATTTCAAGTAAAGTTCTTATAGTCTGCATATGACTGGATTATATTTTTAATTCACTTGGGCAATCTCTATTTTTTGATTGGTATGTTTAGATCATTTATGTCTAAGATAATTAGTTATCATGTAAGGGCTTAAGGCTGCCAATTTATGGTTTTTTCCTGTTCATTTTTTGTTTCCCAACCCTGTTTCTCTTTTCTTAAATTCCTGTAAGTCATTTTTAAGTATACCTCTTTTATTGTTTTATTTACAGTTGCCCTAGTTATTATAAATATGTAACATCATGGGCTACTGTTATCAGCATTTACCACTTCCAGTGAAATGAAGAAATCACTTGTAATCGGGTCCCTTTACCATCCATAGTTTTTTATATATAATTGTCTTAAGTACTTCCTCAACAAACATTGAGAACACATCAGATGATGCTGTAATTTTTGCTTCAACTATCAAATATATTTAGGATTCTCCTGAGAATTAGCATACTCTATTATATTTATTCCTATTTTTACCCATTCCAATGTTCTTTCCTTTCTGAAGTTTCAAGCCTTTTTCTGTTATTTCCTTTCCATTTGGTGAGCTTCTCTAGTCATTCTTTAAGGGTAGATTTACTGGTAAATTCTCATGGTTTTCATTCATCTGAGAATGTCTTTATTTCCCCATCATTCATGAAAGATATTTTCACTGAATACAGAATCCTGAGCTGACAGTTCTTTTCTTTCAGTACTTGAAAAATGCTGTGACACTTCCTTATGGCGTCCATGATTTCACATAAGAAATCTGCTGTCATTCAAATGAGTAATTTAAGTAACATGCCCTTTCTCTCTGGCTGCTTTCAAGTTTTTTTTCCCCCTTATATAATTATATTTAATTATAATGTGCCTTTCCATGGATTTACTTTATTTGGAATTTGCTCAGGCTCTTGAATATACATGTTTATGTTATGCCTTTCACTAATCTGGGGAAGTTTTCAGCCAATATATCTTCAGATATCTACCCAGTCCCATTCTCTCCCTCCTCTCCTGGGACTTTCATGACATGAATGCTCTCTCTTTTGTTATTGTCCTGCATGTCTCTGGGATTCTGTTCCTTTTGTGCCAGTCCATTTTCTCACTGTTGTTCAGACTGGGTAATTTCTATTGATCTGTCCTGACATTTACTGATTTGATCTGTTGTCATCTCTACTCTACTGTTGAGCTGATCCAGTGAGTTTTTTATTTTGGTAACTGTATTTTTCAGTTCTATAATTTCCATTTGGCTCTTTTTTGTAACTTCTATTTCTTTGTTGAGATTTTCTATTTTTTCATTTGCTCCAAGAGAATTCCTAATTGCTTGTTGAAGCAATCTGACAATTTCAACATCTGATTCATGTCAATATTGGCTTCTGTTGATTGTCTTTTCTCACTCATGTGATTTTCCTGGTTCTTGGGATAACAAGAAATATTTTTATTGCATTCTATGGCATTTTGTATTCTATAATTGATACTCTGGGGCCTATTTAATCTTTTTTCTTAGCAGTCAGTCTCTCTGTTGGGGTGTAGCACAAGACCCAAGGGGGTGTAGATGGGATGGAAGGTCAACCTCCTGTTCAGCCCCAGTGAAACTGTGGAAGGATGGTCTACTGGTGTTTGGCTGAAGTAGGAAAGGATTGTCTCAAAGACTGTCCTTTGATATGCTACCTTTTCCTGGTCCTTTAGCTAGAGGGAACAGGCTTTTCTCTAAAGCTTTTTTTTCTTTTGATCTATGCCTGTTGTTGTTTTAGGTGGGAGGCATCTGAATTGCTCTATTCAAGATATATGAGAATTAATAAGGAAATCCAGGAAACTCATCTCCATGTCTTTAGTCTAGGCAGTTCACCTTCTTTCCACCTTGCAGAGTCTTCGTATACCTACTTATAACCTATTGGGTTATGTACAGAAATTTTTAGTTGTAAGAGGGAGAATCCAATTGAAATGTGGCTACTCTATATTGGCAGAATCAGAGTCTGGATTAATTTTTATATTCAAAACTACTCCCACCTTCAATACTCATAAATTCAAAGGTAATTTTAAATAAATTCCTAGCCCACCTTCTCTAACAAATTTTTCATTCATAAGACTTCATATCTCCAAATAGCAAACTGCCCTTTGTTTATTTGGGATGTTATCTAAGGAAGGCCTTGGTCATTTTAAGCACCTTTTCTACTTAATGTTGTAAGCACCATCACTGGACACCTATTTAAGGCTCTGAAGCTATCCCAATGCTAGTATATTGGGGAAGGGATGGAATCCAGACCCAGGTAATGACCAAACAAAAGTAAATTCCCTAGAGAAATTTACCTGTAAGCTTATATCATTTTTGCCTACCTTAGCCTAGAAAATGACCATAAACAAACACTCCCTAGATATACTTGTTCTTTGAACTATAGTGTACCTGTTTCTCTCTCCTAAAAACAAAGCTCATTACAATATTTCTTCCCTTTCAAATCGAAGCTTGGATATTAACCCTGGTATAATTTTTCCCTCTCACTGTGTTCTAGTTGTAATAAATTTTTCTCAATCTTCTGTTGTTCATTCCCTCAGAAATGCCCAAACCGAGTGCTTCTAATGCCTGCATCTAAGACAGCACCAATGCCGCTCCCTAGCCATTTGGGCCAGGGCTTCTCTCCAGCACATGCACAGTGCCTCATAGAGGCCTACGTTGGCCAATGTCCTCAGCCACCTCATGGGGGTCTGTTCTCCAGGGGAGGAGCATTACTTTATTGTAACCAACGAGGAGATACAACAAAGCAATGTGAGTAATGGCAGCTCTGAGTCCCACGAGGTGTGACATTGTTGCAATTACAGCTATACCTTAAACCTAAATTGTCACCTGGCTCTGTAGGAGTGGTGTTCGTAGCTGTGGTGGTTGTACTGACGAAACTGAAAAAGGCCAAAGGGAAACAAGATTTATTTTATAGAAATCTATTCTTGGAATTTTCCTAGAATGCTCCAAGTGGAAGGGAAACTTCTATCCCATTTCTTAAGGTCCTCTTTTAACCTATCTTCACTTGGTTCTGCAATGTTTATGGAGCAGGCAACGTTCAGAGCATTGAAGATATAGCAGAGAGTAGACATCATCCCTATCTTTATAAAGCTTAACTTCTAATCTGGGAGACAAGTTACCCCAATAGCTTCCCCAACAATTATTTAATCAATTGTAATACATGCAATAATAATATAATAAGTGGCTTCAATTTTCTTTAAAATCTCAGCAAGAGTCATATTTTTTCAGTAGTGTCAACACAGATATCAAGCATAACAGAGAACGTGCTTAGAGCAAGAGAAAAAGAAAATCAATGCAATTGTTTCAGAATTAGCGAGCATCTGAACTCAATGCAATTATTTTACTGCCATGATTTCATTTGTGCCTCTTCCTAAATATTCTACACACTAGGGCTTTGAGGTCTTCAACGAAAGGGCAGTATATTTGATGAGTTTCTAAAAATTAGGGCAGAATTATTATAAGTGATCACTGTGAAAGCAATAAGGGTGTGCCATGACCCCCGATGCAACCACCCAGCAGCAGGCCCTACCTCCTTATTTGTCCTGTCAGCTTGCACCAACGTTCCATTCAGGCAAGGTTCTACATAATGAAGCTCCTCGTTATACTGCAAAGGGAAGAAACAGCCAAGAGGAAACAATTAAGCATTTGAAAGGTACTAATTAATAATTTAAAAATACACACACATAAACAAAAACAGCATGATCACAGGCTCGATTCATTCATATAAAGTGACTTTCTTGAGTCCTATTTTCTGTGGGTGTCCCTATAGAAAATCATGCTTAAGTGCCAAAAACAGACTTTATTCTTTTCTTGTTTGAAAAAGAAACTTTTAGAGCATGTTTTGGTGTCTGGCAGTGTTCAGTCTGTATACAGCTAAACAATAACCCCTCAGGGATGAATCTAAACACTGGGGCTTCCTGGGCATGGCTGACAACACGTGGTCTAGGTGGGATCTAAAGAGCATCCCAGATGTGGGCAGATAGAGCACTAGCTCTGTCTTCGCTTGATAGAGCCAAGGGAATCATGTGTTGGTCAGACATGTGTGAGGACAGAATGGAGGAGAGGCCTTGATGTTTGCTCATCACTCTTGGGCTACATGGGTGTTGGTCATAAAATTGCTTGTGTACAATGATACCACCCTCCACACAGGCCAGTGCCAGCCTTCCAGTCATTTTTGACCCCTGAATACCCAGAAGGAGACCATTTGTTTTTGTCCAAAGCTCACAACTAAGAAGTAGAAATTTGAGCATTTTATCTTCATTTCTCTCATCAAGAATGATTCCCTGCACCTGTCATTAGACTGGTCATTTCAAAACACAAATCTGATTATGTTATCTCTTATAAATTGCATTTGCAGCTCCTCATTGCTTTTCAGAAGAATCTGCCCAGGGCTTGGCAAGGCTCTGCACACTTGGTATCTATTGACCTTTGTAGCACGTTTACTCATTACTTAGTCCTTTCCATGAACTTAGCACCAGCCAGCCCTAATTTGCTTTCTGTCCTCTGACATGTCCCATCTTTCCTGTCAGGCCTACCACCACTGGCCCTCTGCATGGGGCCCTCACTTTGGCATCTCCCACTGACTCCTGGTTTATCCTCTAGGTCAGCTCATTCCTGCCTCCTCTGGGAAGCAGCCTCTGGTGCACCTGAGGCTGTGCAGGTGAGGCTCCTCTCCTGCATACTCCCAAATTCTAGTTACCTGGTGCCTGGATCCCTCACCACAAGGTGGGGCTACATTGTTAGAGTCCACGTCTGGTTCCTCAGTGTATTCCATGTGACAAGGACATGGCTGAGCCCACAGTAGGTGTCCAAGAACAATTTGTTCAATGAGTGTCATGGCACTTCCATTTCATCAACCAAAGTCCCAGGCAGAGCTCCAGAGGGAAGGAATCAGACCATTTCTCTCACAGGCCTAGATCTCACGCAAAGTCTGGCTAAAGAGTTTGAACTTTAAGTCTGTGGATACCAAAGACCATGGAGGGTTGTGAGCAGGGGAGAGAGTGAAATAAAGAGATGAGCTTGAAACAATTGCTCTGGACACGCTGCAGGAACAGACTGAAGAGGACTAGACCTTCAGCTGCTGCAACAGCGACTAAGATGCATCAGGTTTCACATGCTGAGATACAAGCCAGCAGGAGTAGTGCTAATACTAATAACAGCAATTAACCATTATTGAGCACTTCCTTCATCTAGACACAGGCTAGACTTCAACCACAGAACATCTCAGCCTCATGGGGTAAGTACTTCCAGTTACTCTCCCTTTACAGGTGGGGAAATTGAGGCAGAGCGAGGATGATGTACTTGCATAAAGTCACCAGGGAGTACATAAAAGTGGAGTCCAGATTCAAACCCAGGCAGCCTAACCTCACAGCCATTGACCTCAGGACTCCAAAGCCCCCAGTTTCTCCTGTCTGGCCCCCAAGCCTCTGTGTTTCCCATCAGTCTGAAGTTTGCTCCTTCTTTAACCTTTGTTCTTGGTCTAGTCATACAAAAGCATTTGAAAAATTATAGCTCAGTGGTCTTAGAGCTTAATCTCATCTAATGAAGCAAGGAGAAAAAATACATTAATGCAATTCTGAAATCAGACATTGACCAATGGGAGTGCAACTTTTCGGTAACAAATGGAACATCATCTCAAGATTCTGAAAGCAACTGCACAGTCCAAGCTAAAGAAGAGTTTCTCCAAAGTTCTTACTTCATATTGGTCTAACATTGGAAGTTGCTGGAAAAAAAATAAAACAGCCATTCCCCTCTTTTCTGCCTCTCCTGTTGACTGATTTTGTTCAGGGTGACGGTATATCCATTCCTAACGCCTGAAGTGTAATCAGTCTTAGCCAATCATAGCTATCCGGTCCCCCTCTGCTAAATACATGCTTTCATAGCCTGTCTTAGCAGTTAGGGGTGGTGAAGTGACTCATTCTCTGCCAATGAAATGTAAGTGGTGGTTTACTGGGCAGTTTCCATGAAATTCTTTTCTTTTCATTAAAGGAAAACTCTCCTATATCGACTGCCTTCCTTTCCGCTTGGGATACTACTGTGCAGTTGCAAGTTATTTTGCAACCATGAGTGACAAAATTAAAAGTGGACAGCAAAGTTCAAGGAAGACAGAGCAGAAAGATGGAGCCAGTGTGGGTCCTTGATGACACTGCTGAACCACTGTACCAAAACTGCCGCTGTCCTCCTCCAGGCTTCTTCCATGGGGTTATGAGATGCCTATATGCTGAAGCAACATTCATTTGGTCGATCTGTAACTTCTAGCCCCAAACTGTTCAACTCCACTTTTCAGGTAAATTTTAAAATTTCATCTACATTCTGCCTAATACACACTCTCAAAATTGATTCTTGAGATTGTACAGTCTGAATTGGGAGTCGGGATACAGGTCCAACTTCTATTTCTGCCATGTACTCACTGTGTGGTCTTAGGGAAGTCACTAAACCTTTCTGATCCCAGATTCACATACATAAGAAGGTGCTGATTCATCTTCTATTTACCCTCCAGGGATCCCTGTGAAGATTCAATGAGGCAACAGATCTGAAACTGCTTTGCTAATATAAAGGCCTGTGCATGTGGGGGGCTGCAGAGAGGACTTAAAAGTAAAGAAGACCAAGAAGTTCTTGCCCTCATCAGGGAGGAACATGTGCAATAATCAAAACCATACTCACTGTTACTGTGTGAGCTGTGGCCACAGTGGAGGAATCTGCTCTTCTGAACCCCCGCCAGCTTGTTAGTGGCATCATCCAAGCTTGCAGTTGACTAATTTCCCTTGACTGCATCAGGATAAAGCTATGCTGAGCAATCTGGTCTGTATCACCAAAGGGAGCTAGGCTCAGCCGTCTATGTGAGGGAACAGTGCACAGCAGGCGGCTGTGCCAAGGAGGCCCATTGGCTGTCCATGCTCACCATGCTATCCAGAGCTCCTCCCAAGAGGGAAACCAAGGGCGCCCTGCATGTGGAACTGCTTCCAGGCTCCCAGCAACTCTCCATTTGGAAACCTTTCAGTGCTACATGTTTATGGATGTTCCCTAGATTTCTACTTTGGGAAATAATAATGTGGGATGGCCATATTAAATACACAACTGAAGACCTGATCATCTCAATACTCTAAGGTATTACGGCCTTATAAATCGTTCTCCTTCATCCCTACTTAAACAATCAGATAGCAATAGTCTAAGGAAGAAAAGGCTGCAATGTACATTATCACCAGCCAGATGGAACTGTCTTCAGTATTTGCTTTTTCTCCTTCCTACTACCAGAATTGAATCCTAAAGAGAAACTCAACCGGCCCTTTTTCCCCTCAAAGTGGTAAATTGTTCTTGAATTTTCTAGGAAATGGGAAGAGTCTCTTAGCAGAATAGGAGAGGGTCCAGACTGCCCTGGAGATGGTCCAGCAGGCCCATCCACATGGTAAGGAGATGGACAAAGAACTTATACCCCTTAAAGAGCTTAAAAATGGCTGTAGACACAAGGCCCCAGTCATTGTTGGTTTCCTTCTCCCCTTCCCTTGCCTGATTGGTTCTCCTTCCCTGATTCACATAGGGTAGAGCAATAGAGCTAAGGCAACTGAGACAGAAAGGCTGGGTTTACATCCTGGCTCTGCCACACACCAGCTGGGTGACCTTGGCCAAGATATCTCAGCTCTCCGAGCTTTAGTGTTTGTATTGGGGATTGTAATTGTACCTCCCTCATGATCTCACTGTGAGGATAAAATGAGATAATTCAGTAGACTCAACACAGAATTTGGCACTGAAGAAAGAGAAAGAAAGCATCTGATGTAAGTGAACAAAAAAGTAAGAGAAACAAAAAATATGTATATGATGTGTGCTACACAGAGACAAAGACTGACAGATGTACCCTTCACCTGATCTGGTACTTGCTAAGAAGGATGGGCAGTGGAGGGCGATGGCAATGACTCACTCTTTGGAACAGGGCTCACATGCTCCTGACCTCTTCCAGAGAGCACAGACTCTGCATTTGTTGGAGAGAACTGCTTCACCAGTTCTGCTTCAGTAGGCACATGTGACTGTCTAAATACCAGAGAAAGAAACCACCACAGTGTGTGGCTACATACTGTCCCACTCCATGACACCCTCTGAACCCTCTCAGTGACCTGGGTCTTTGGCTGACTGTGAGCCAGACAGTGCAGCCAGCTTATCACCAATCCTCTCCCGGAAGGTGTCTACCAGGGAATCCTTTGTTTCTGTGTTTGCTCACTGAATGCTAGCTAAGCACTTGTGGTATGCCAGGCATACAACAAACTGGCTAAATTTGCACTTGATCATCACTGTGGAGTGATCAGGAACTGCTTATTCTTGCTTTCATTAGTAAAAGAATATGCTCGTTACATCTGAAGATAATATCTGTTTTTCCTTTTCGTGATAAAAAGTGCTTATTTGTGATGCTGCAGTGGTATATTCCGCCCCCCCCCAAAAAAAAGGCTTGAGATAAAGCCATGGTTTTCTTCAAGTGTTAGACTACATCCCCACTACTCTCATCTCACAGGAATTATACCTCCCTCTCCTCTGTGCCAACCACCAAACTTTACTCTCTGATAGCAAGGGACACATTGCCATCCTCCTCTTCCTTCATTTGCCCAATCTCTGTAAGCATTCCCTACATCTCCCACTTTAAAGATACAGCAAAATCTTCTATGGGAATTTCAATGATGATCTAAAATAGAAAAGGTAAGTTTTAAGTTTTATTAAATAAATGGCCAGAATGTTTTGGAGAAAGATCTAAAAACAAAGAACAAATGGGCTGGACTCGCTCACCAAGACTCGCGCAAGCTTCAGCACTAGTGTAGAATTGTGTCTCCACATCGGCTTATATAAATCACAGCCCAGAGACCAGAGAGAAGAGGATTAGCTGACTTTGGGTTCCGGATGGTATTGAGGATTCTGAAACCTGCTTAATGTTAGAAGCTGGACTTAATCGATGGAAGCTTTCAGACCTAACAAAAAATCATTAGTTGCCTAAAAAGAGAGAATGAGGGGAGGGAAGACGCAACTGAGAAGAGAGAGACTTTAAGGGAACCTCTCAACATGTCACCCTGCAGCTGAGGTTCCTTCCATGTGCTGTTGCCTCCAGATGAAGTCTCAATCCCTCTATGTGATGGACCAGACTTGTGTGATCCGGCTTGACCCTCTCAGTCCAGGCCCATTCTTTTCACTAATAGGCCCATCCATCCACTCCACTTCTTACACTTACCTTGACTCCAATAAGTCCAGAACTCCTTTCAGTCAGTCGAACCAGGGCTACATTTCCTGGCTATGGGACGGGAGTTACTAGAACCTGAAAACAGCAATTTCCTCCTCAGTTCTCCTTCCTCCTGTGCTACCTCATTGCATATGCCTGGCTAATGCCTACCTATCTTGAAGTATTCACTTAGTCATCGCTTCTGCCAAGAAGCCATCACTGAGATGCCAGCTGGTTGAGCACCACAGCTCTGTGCTCTCCCAGGCCCCTTCACTGCCTCTCTCCAAAACTGCACTGGCCACAGTCTACTGTGAGGACCTGCTTCCTGGTTGCTCCCACACTGACACTCACACACATAAAACATCAAGGGCCACAAGAGGAGACAACCCACCTTCTTTATTTATAAAAACAGCCCTAGTACATAACTCTTAGTAGTCAATAGCATTTGTTAAATGAATAAATAATCAGAACAAAGAAACAAAAAGGCAACATTGTAGAGAAGTTTACTGACAGAAAAGAAGAGGAACAAAGCCTGGAGGGGGGGCGGGGCGGGCGGGAGTGGGGAGGTTGACACAGAGAGACCCTCTGTCAAGAAACAGATAAATAAACAAAAAGTTAAGGAAGTGAGTGGGTACGTTTTAGAGAATCCTAAATTCCACAAAATCCATAGATTAAAATGTTGGCATGCTCATACAATGCAAGAAAACTGATGTAGAATTGCTGGAATGCCATTAAATATTTTTATGGTTTTACTGGTGCACTTTTGATTAAATAACCTTTAGAATGAAAATGTATAAGGATTATGTAATGAAGCAGATGAACCTACAATATTTTCACGAACACAAGGAATCCCAGGGATCTTTTGCATTACAAAAGTTTCTTGTGTAATTTGAAACACGACTGGACATAATTAGTAGTATAGGACAAATGAGCACTGGAAGAAAATACCATCCTCATACTTTTAATACGGAATCGATTACTTTAAAAATCAAATCCACAGCAGGCAAAGCACTGAAGAAATGGTTTTAAAGAAAATTCTGCAAATTAAAACCAGGGCACCAGAAAGTTCTGGGTTGAACTAACAAATGATGCTCTTCTCTATTCGACTCTGCACAAGCATGAGCTGCAGGAGGCATTTAAATTGATTTAATAATATCAGCCCAGTTAATACTGTATTCATTTAATGCATGGCTTTAGACTTCTGTAAAATCATTTTTCAAATTTCAGCATTGAACAGGACAGAATTAGCACCCTCATTTTTATGATAATATTGTTAATTTAATGCATGGCTTGGAGTTAGACTTCAAAGTGAATCAGAAAAATATGCCTTTCTTCTTGTCAGAGACATCTCTCTTCATGCACCAGTAGTTTGACCTTAAATTTTAACTTAGAATGCACAAAATCACTCTCATATTTCAACTATTCTTTTATAATTCAATCATTTAGTTCATCAGTCTTAGATAGATTCTGTAATACCCTGCCCATGAAAGTTAAAACAGTTTTTAACACTATCTTTTCATGTTTATTCTCTGGAAAGATCTGGACTGGAAGCTTTTCAATTTAATACATCAGATGCATTTAGCAATAAACTTAATACAAATATGCAAAAATGACAGGAATGGCCAAGGAAAGCTTTTTCCGCTACTTAAATCTATCCCCTCTCTTCCCCGTCATGGCACTGAAAATCAAATGGCAATGATGAATTAGATTTTTACAAACAAAAACCTACAATGCACGAGGCCATCCAACTGAATGTAAAGATCATATTCTTTACTTTCTCTCTAAAACGCTGAAACGTCTCCTTAAACACATCTACCTAGCAAGCAAGAGAAAGCTGACAGGGTGATGAAGGGTGAAATGATAATGTCCTCTCCCGTAAATGGAATCCAGCCCACAAGAACAATGTACTCAGACTGGCAGGGCACTGTGCGTGGAGTTTCAAATATTCCATCCCCTTGCACTTAAACCAGCCTGCAGTGGAGTCCCCCTCTAGACAGAGGCAAGTGACCATTTTAAATAGATTAAAGAAAAACATCATATTCCTGGAGCAGTTTTGTCCATATGGGAACAGAAGGTGATGGAGAAAAACAAAACAAAACAAAACAAAACACCACCACAGTTTGGAAAGGCAAAACTGGTAAATTACACTTGGGATTGGGAGAGACGGTTCGAGGAAATGCAAATGATGATTTGCCAATTACAAATCTCCTATTTTGGAATGTCGAAATGTTGGTATTATGAACCAAATGTGTGTGCCCCTCCCTTCTTAAATCCTATGCTGAAGCCCTAAACCCCAAGTGGTGATACTTGGAGATGGGGCCTTTGGAATGTAATTAGGGTTAGATGAGATCATGATGGTGGGGCCCTTGTGATGGGATCATGCCCTTACAAGAAAAGACATAGGGGAGCATGCTCTTTCTCTTTCTCTATGTGCACATACAAAGAAAAGGCCACGTGAGCACAAAGAGGGAAGGCGGCTGTCTGCAAGGCAGAAAGAGAATTCTCACCAGCAACAAAATCCTGTCAGACCTTGATCTTGGACTTTTCAGCCTCTAGAACTGTGAGAAGATAAATTTCTATTGTTTAAGCTACCTAGTCTATGGTATTTTGTTACAAAAGATGGAGCCAACTAATACAGTTTCTAATTATGTAAACATTATACCCTACTTAGTGGATGTTCTGATAATATTTCTGTGCATGCCCTTTGGTGCAGCAATTTCACTTCTAGATTTTATTCAGTAGAAGCACACACAACCTTGCAAATACAAATGCATGGGTCAATTCTCTGTAGCACTCTTGAGTAGAAAAGAGATCAGTAAAAGCATAATGTCCAGCAAAAAGGGACCAGTTAAAAAATTAATGTCAACTATAGGTGATAGAATGCCCTGCTTTTCAAATACATGTGATTACAATATGGGTATAAAGGCAAG
>NW_011889118.1:281801-291192 GCF_000151845.1 Pteropus vampyrus
TTTGTTACAAAAGATGGAGCCAACTAATACAGTTTCTAATTATGTAAACATTATACCCTACTTAGTGGATGTTCTGATAATATTTCTGTGCATGCGCTTTGGTGCAGCAATTTCACTTCTAGATTTTATTCAGTAGAAGCACACACAACCTTGCAAATACAAATGCATGAGTCCATTCTCTGTAGCACTCTTGAGCAGAAAAGAGATCAGTAAAAGCATAATGTCCAGCAAAAAGGGACCAGTTAAAAAATTAATGTCAACTATAGGTGATAGAATGCCCTCCTTTTCAAATACATGTGATTACAATATGGGTATAAAGGCAAGTTGCTGAATATTCTGTAAAATATGATTCTATTTTTGTGGAAAAATTATGTTTGTTCATATACATAGAAAAATTCAAAAGAATATGTGCCAAATGAAAAGGGAATGGGAACATTTCTGAATTGTTTAAGTTTTTACATATGTTGCCTATATTAAAAGCAATCAAAGTGTAAAAGTTACTATTAATTAGTGGTTCCTTTTTTGACCTCAGGCTTTTGATATAAATCCACTAACATGTTTGATCCATTACCTTACCCATTAGGGGAACAGAGTTTATGATTTTAATATAGAGGCTTCTAATAAAAATGTTCAGAGAATCTTTCTAGTTATTGAAATAATAATGTATATAGTCTTAAAGCTGATCATTTATATTGAAAACTAGCAAACAGATGTATAGTGAGGGTTAACGGAACGTCTAATGGGTTTCTATAAAAGGGACAATTTGGGGTAAAAAAAATAATTTTTTCCTTAACTGTTCTCTAATAACTGGCATGTCTACTTTTAATTATCTTAATCACTCTCTCTGCATTATTGAGTTGATACTGTTTGTATATCTTAATGAACTTACAGAGATTATTTCAATCGATTGGTTTTGTTAACAGAACAATAAATCTCGACTGATAAGGGATTCAGGATGTAATTAGTTAGCTCTTCTTATTATGCAAATTTCTGATACTTCTGTAATGAGCAATTAAAGATTAATAAGAAAGATAGTCCCAAATTAGCTGCTTCTTATCTGTAAATGCTTCAGGATCTGTGGGGATCAGGCTATACTTGCGTATTCACAATGAGACTGGTATCTACAGTAACTTAACTCTTGATTTAGAAACCCAAAGTTCTATCTGAAAGTTCCCTTCGAAAGAACTGTACCCCTGGCCATAGAGTTTCACAGTAAGATGGTTGAGTGGCTCAACTACATTCTCTTCACTTCTGCTCAGGAAGCAGGAGGAGGTAAAGTCAGTTTCCGAGTCCTCACTGTGCCTTTTTCTGGCTTTGTGACCTTAAGTCAGTCATTTATACCTCTTGCTGCCTTTGTCTCTGTGCCACTTAGCGCAAAGCTAGGAGAAGATCCAATGAGATAAGGGTATTTAGCAAGGGCCTTGCATACAGTAGGTGCTCTATGGAAGGCAGTCACTGGCGTTATTCATTCAAAAAATATTGAAACTCCTACTATTTACCAGGCACTGTCCTAGGCACTCAGGAGAGTTCAATGAATAAGACTAACCCCTGCTACCATGGACTCTATGTTCTCTTTCTTTTCCCTTTCTTCTTTAGGGCTTTTTAAAATTTTAAGCTATAATTCATGGTGCCTTGTGATTGTATCTTTTTGCTTAGAATCTTATCAGAAGCACACACAGGCAGGACACTAACTCAAGCAATCCTCTCTGCAAGCCCAATGCCATTGGAACACCCTTGCCCTCTGCCTAGTGAATAAAAGTGGGAGTCATGCCCATGTAGAAGGCTGCCCAGAAATAAGGTACCTTGATGACACATTCTGCTCAGAGGCTCAGGGAAGCCAGACCACAGCAACAGCAATTTTGGAGCGTGTCCACACTACTCTCCAAACAGCTCCCCTTCCTTCACATCCTATCACTGGTCATGGCTTCTGTGCGCCAGCTCAGGTAATCCTGGCAACAACCTTGTGGGTGATGTGATTATACCGGCTTCCCAGCTGGTGGGTTGACGATGACACTCAAGTGGTTTGCCCCAAGAAGCACAGCTGTATGTGGCAGAACCAGGATTCAAAACTAAGCCCCAATTCCAATGCCCAAGTTCTGTACACCTCACCACACTGCCTCCTCTGCCTGCTGCAGCTACTCCATGTCCCAGATAAAAGTGATGCGGCAAAGCACAGGTGACCCGTGCACTTGGTTAAGTACACAAGGAAAAGAACCAGGCTCTTGTGCCATAATCTTTGTGAAAAGAGTGGGAGAGACATAATGGACATGATGAAAATCAAACCACAGAACTGGGGAGAAGAGAAGAAAGAACTGGAGATGGAAAGCTGAATCAGTGTTCTTTCCAGAGAGGATGTCACTGCCTGAGTTTGGTTCCCAAATTCCCCACTTCCCAGATCTGTGACCTCAGGCAAGTTACAGACACCACCAAAACCACTGCTACCACCTAGAGTTGCTGTGAGGAACAGAGGTGATGCAAATATGAAGAGTAAAGTAAATGACACACAGTAGGCACTTAATACATGCCACTTTTGTTTCTGAAGCTGAGATAAAATGTTCTGTGAGCTTTTAACTGCTCTCCATATTTTAGTCTTTTTATCCTTCTGATTATTATTACTATCATTGTCATCAAACTAATCTAGATTAAAGTTAATTTTCACATAAGAAATCTAGCAGTTTCACAAGGAAAATTTTGCCAGGTCTAATTCCCCAAGTTCTGAAAAGGTTGGCTCCCCAAGAAAACCAAATCCGGTGCTACTCTTCCAGATGACAGCACCTGCCTTCATGGTTAGGAGAAGAAATGTGACCAACTGCACTGCAGGCTCCCAAAACCCCTTGACTAGCATGATTCAGTGAACTTGCAGGGGAATAACGGGTCCTCATCCTGGGGCATCTAATGCATATACAAAAGCAGTAATAAAGTAACCATTAAAAGCAGTAATAAAGTAACCATTGCTGCTGAAAGATCAAAGGAACCCAAAATGCAATGAAATCTCAGAACAGCCACACTCACAGCAATTATGTTGAAGAAGTCATCATCGCCCAGTGTGTCCAAAATAGATGAGACTGTTTGCTTTGCGATAGTCAGACGGAGACCTTTCATGCTGCCACTGACATCAACTAAAATGACCACGTCTTTTGGAGAAGTCGCTGCCTGGATGTACCTAGGACAGGAGAAAATTAAGTAAAAATGAATGTTGAACCTCTCTGCAATTTTTCTCTTAAAAAAAATAAATAACCAAAAAGTTTGACCATTTCCTACCATTTTCGGTTCCTACAGTCGAAAGCAATGACTCCATTCTCATCTGGTTCCCATTTAATCCCTAGAAGAAAAATGGAGTTATAAGAAACCCAGAAACTTCAAATGTTTATTCATAGCATTTCAAGACTGCTCTGCTTTGCTGATTTAAGGGACAGGGTGGAAAATCACATGCGAAGACCAACCCCGGGGCTCCTCACATGCTCCATCACCAGCTCTGGGAAGGTGCTTCAGGGCTGTGAGACTACAGCCAACTGGCCTTAGCTCACTTGCTCCGAGAACTGCTGGAGAGTGGTGACATTGTTAGTGATGCACTGTCCATCAAGAAAGGACGTGATCGAGCTCCTTCTCATGGCTAATGATAAAGTTAGCCAAGGTCATTTCTCGATATTCCTCAAGTTGTTGGACCTAGTGGCACCATTCATAAATCTCTGGGCAGAGTATGGCCCTACCCCTGGACCAGGGTAAGGTAATATCTATAGCATACGGGGTGGAAAGCATTTGATATGTTTCTTTCTCAGAATATGCAAAGGTCTGTTCTCTCCTCACTCCTGTTTTTAAAGTCAGGAATTTTGGCCTGGCCTTCTACACTGAAACGAAATAAAATGGCCCTAGTTATGCTGTATAACGAGGTTTGAATTTCAGGCTTTGAAGCCTGGAAAGTTTTTCCCATGTGTAAAATCGTATCCAATACCCTTAGTCTCATGGTTTGCAGACTGGTCAGGTTATGCCCAAGATTGACACTCTCTACCTATAACTTAGTTTTTAAGAATAAAATTTCATTCAAAAAGAAAAGTGTTCGCTACCTAAAAATTAGAAAGTCATTGTTTTCAACCATTGGTGCTGCTCAAGGATGGAAGATATAACACACAGACCTTGGAGTTAAGAAAATTAGAACGGAAAAAAAATATTTTCACAGGAAAAATTAGTGACTCAGATTATAGCACTGAGATTCTCCTTTCCAATTAATAATGGCCAGCTTTCTGGACCACTCTGAGCTAATAATAAGCATGTGCTTCAGATAACATCTGAGCTAATAATAAGCATGTGCTTCAGATAACATCCTCAAATTATTACACAGATAACTGTGACATGGTAGTTTGTAATACAAAAAGTCATTTTGTTCTGTTTTCCTGTACCTACATTTTCCACCTGCAAATGTGCCTAATTTAATGAGTTCCTTGTAACAAATCAAAAACAAAGACGTATGAGAAGCCACTGCCAATTGAAGGTCATTAGGTAATGAAGATAAAATAAAACTGACATGATATCGTACACTAAGGGACAAGAATGCAATTTGTTTTAAAAACATCTGACACACTGTATAAAGCCAATACAGCTAGGATCACAGTCTTGACACACAATGCAATCATATTCATGGTGAGTCTAGGTTCGTTCCAATGTGTAATTCCACAAAGAATTGGTCTGAGTCCAACATAAAGAGAATTTTTTTTTAGTGTATTGACTCATAGTAGGTGTCAGTGGGTATTTCTTGAACTGAATTGTGGCGAGTGTTCTTAGAACACAAGCATATCTGATCACCCTCCACCCCATCCCTTACTCTACTATCCACCCTCCCCATCACCACGTGCTCCACTAGGAGGAGAAAATGTGCAATTCTCTTTTACTGCCCCAGCATTTACGCCAGGGCCCAGAGGAAAGGAATTAATGACACTCATGTTCTCCTGGATTCAGATCATTTCTCTGCAAATGGGCTTGTAACTCCTCCCAGTCACTGTTGAAGCTTAGTGCTTTTTAAAAAGTCAATATGAAATTAGTCTGCTGGGAAAGTCTGTAAGGGATACAATTCCAGAGAGAAAGTGGAACAAATGGGATGACCCCAGAGCCTTTTGTCTATGAATCACAATTCTCATCAAACTCCACATACTCTGCCAGTTGTAGACATACAGCAATGACTGAGAAAGATGGACCTCTGGAAGCTTCACATCTAGCAGAGAAGTAGACAATAGATAAGAAATCACAAGAACCAGAGATGTCAGGAAGGAGAAGTACCTCAGACTATGTTAGTGTATAAAAGATGATTCTTAAAGAAGAGGCATCTTTCTTTAAGCCAAGAGTAGAATGACAGTATATTATTTTTCTAGGGCTGAGGTAACAAAGTTCTCCAAACTGATGGCTTAACAGAAATGTATTCTCTCACAGTTCTGGAGGATAGATATCCAAAATTAAGGTGCCAACAGGGCCATGCTCCCTCTGAAGTCACTGGGAAAGAATTCTTCCTTGCCTCTTTTAGCTTCTTGGTGGCTCCCAGAAATCCTTGGTCTTCCTTGACTTGTAACTCTCTCCAACCTCTTCCTCTGTCTTCACATGGCTATCTTCCCTTGGTGTCCCTGCGTCCTCTCCTCTTATAAAGACACCCATTAGTTTAGATTTAGGGCGCATCCTAATCAAGTATGATCTCATCCCACCTTACCTGATTATAGCTACAAAAGACCCCATTTCCAAGTAATGCCACATTCTGGGGCTCCACGTGGACATGAATTTGAGGTGGAAATACTATTCAACCCACTACATATGGGAAGGGCTTTTAAAACAAAAGTGAAGTGTGGCCACAAAGAATACCCCAGGCAGAAAGAACAATGTTTGCAAAGGTTCTGGGGCTGAGAAAAGCATGCAAAATTCAAAGAACCAAAGGAATGATGGTGTAGTCGTGCACGAAGAACATCTATGCAAGAAGAAAGGAGCTTGATGGCAGCAGGAACCTTCAGGCCCAGGCCTCCCTGGTCAGGACATGAGGTTCATACTGAGTGGGGATGAAGACAGTCCCTTGAGGCAGTTCTAGCAACAGCTGCCCAGGATGTGATAATAAAGACCACACCTTGTCTCAAAATCAGGGCTGGATGGGCCTTGGCAGCCAACTTGCTCAAATATGGCATTTGGGCCAAAACCTTTATTTCACGGCAGGGACTCCAAGGTTCTCAGAATTCAACATCTTTTCCTGAGATTTCTAATTAGGACAAGGACTTGATCTTCCAAATCCCATGCCACTGCTCTTTTTCTTATGCAGGCATTTCCATAAGGGTTGTGATATGAAGACTTCTCTAGGACGTTAGCATGAGTTAAAAGAATAAAACTAAAACTGGTTTCTAGGCCACAGGAGGAATATCTGAGGGCCTTTAATCTGCTTAAGTGCATCTTGAATCTCTGTGACTGGGACAGCAGAGGCAGCATTTACCAAAGTAATTTGACCACTGAGCCCTTCAACTCCCCACAAAAGAAAAGAAAGCTCACAACAAAACGTTTTAGGAGACAGACTTCAGGAAATCCTATTCCAGATGGTACTATCTCCCCCAAAGACATATCAACTTTTAAGCATATATTTTGTACACACAGGTATTTTGAAAATTTTCAAGTAACTTCAAATTCCAAGAAATAACAGTTGGCTCATCTCAAATGAGCCAACTCTGAGATCCAAAGAATTGTCACTTACAAGAACTATCCCCACAAGCTCCATAATGTCTGCAAGTGCCAATATCCCTTTTGAGATTCCTCCCAGGCTGGATGGGGCATGAATCTTAACACAGGAGGAATGATGCAGTTCAGCCGACATAGCTGCCATCCAGCCTTCTCTCTGAGGCACTGTAAGCTTCATTATCAGCATCAGTGATTGCTAGCCCACCTTTCTCAGCTTTCAGAGGACAGGGTCTCTAGAACGTTCAGCATATCCTTAGGTGAAACTGAAAATAATGTCAAAATATCTACTGCAGATTCAAATGCTCACATCTGATTGAATTTAAAAGACTGTTCGACACTCCTACACCCCGTAGTTTGTCCCCCGAAGTCATTATAAATTAATATTGGAAAGAAATTACTTTTACCTACATACAGATAACATATGATTTCATGTTCTACTTCAGCACATGCAAATGAATAGTGGGGCCATACAACACTGTCTGAAAGTCAAGCCACATGCTGCCAATGTAATTCCATGTGTCAAAAAGATTTAAGACTGCCCATCAAAATTAAGAACTACAATAAATAGCACAATAGAAATCCAAATAGCTTTTTGGCCTCTGAATTTACGACTACTTGGCTCTAATCTCCCCTTTTCATAATCGAAGGGTGTCTTAGCCCATTGCTTCTCTTTTCTCTTTAGTGCCATCTCTTTCATAAAACTTCCCCAGCACTACCAATGACAGCCAAGCCATCTCCATAACCCACCACCTGAACAAACACAAACTCTCCCATTGCAACTTGGGATTTCTTTTCCCTATCTGAGAGCAAAAAGTCCAGAAAGATGCAGAAAGAAAGGAAGGAAAATAGAGAGGAAGCAGATGTCGCATTTATCCCTAACTGGGTAAGTTTTGCCCAATTCTTTCAACAAACGTTTTTTACTTGGCCCCAAATCTAAAGTTTAAATAAATACCTTCCAATACAACATAAGCTCTAAAATAGCCAGTCTTTAATGAAATGCTAGCTTCCAGCATGAGTTGAGTTGTAGGCAAATTTGGCTTTAAAGTGTCTTCAGAGACACTGGCTGTGCATTCCTCCAGAATAAAAGCTCTTTCATTTAATCAATGCCATCCTCCTTAACAATCTCTTGAGAAATCATTCACTATGATAAATGAATATGTAACAAGAGAGTTGCTATGACAGTTATGAACTATGGCTTTCCTTGATCATTCATTGACATGGTCCTGTTGAGCTGGTCAAGGAAGAGAACTCCAATATCAAACACACTGTACTGATCGCTAACCCTGAGCTTGGTGAGGAATATGGGCAAGATAATAAACACAAAGTAATGCTGTGCACAGAACCTACACTTGATGTATTACTAGCTCGTATGAGTCCAAACTTGCAGGGAGCTCTTTACTTAGCCATCTGTCTCCCTCCTCATGGCTATACTATGAATCAGCTCTCACCTTCGTTTGGCACAGAAATCATGACAGAGGATAAAAAAATCAATTCCCTTTGTGATCATCAAGTCTTATATAGGAATGAACTCCCTGTGGGGTGAGAACCACCATGAGAACAAAAGAAAAAAGGGGTGGCTGAAGTATTAACACAATCACCAACTCCCTTTTCCTCTGTTAGTGTGACTTGGGTTTGCTGATCTCTAGGCCTGTTTTCTCATTTGTAAAATAAGAATTACAGTAACTCCAGTTCAGAATCATTGTGAAGATTAAGTCAGGCAATGCTTATATAAGCATCCAGCAGAGTACTCGATAAACAGGGGCCATTATCACTATCATTAGTATGAATGTTAATATTCACAGCAATCCCAAAGGCTCCCAAGGTTGAAATTGAAATTAAAAGAGCTTCGATAAGCCCTGAATAACCAATCCTACAGAGCTCAAAGGCCCTTTAACAGCATTTTATTCTTGGTTCTTGTAGTTGCTCAGAAGTGCCTATCTGAAGTTCTGTTCAGTAAGTCCCTTTTGCAGTACATGCTCTAAAAGTTAAGACCAGTAGTACCTTGGAAATTGGGTATCAGACCATAAAAGTCTTTCTCTACAGAGTTACATTGTTCATCATGGTAGATACTAGCCCCATGTTACTATTTAACTTAAACTTTAAATTAATTAAACATAAATAAAATTCAAATTTTAGTTTCTCATTCTCAGTAGGCACATTTCAAGTGCTCAATAGCCACATATGGTTGGTGGCTACCATGTTAGACACTACAGATACAGAACATTTCCAACATCGCAGTTGTTGGAAAGTTCTTTTAAACAGCACAACAAAAGTGCTGCCACATGCCCACGGGACATAAGTTGAACTCGTAGAGGTCTGTGCAAATCTATGTAGAAACGGACACCATCACAGGTATGCTACTAGGGCGATGCTAACTAAAATTCTCTTTCCAGTAAGAACTTCCTCTCACCTCCGGAAGTTGGGATTATTGCTCTTTTTCCATGATCCCCCAGCACCTCTATTTCTCCCACCTTAGCATGAAACACACTGTAACATGAGGACCTATTCGCCTGTCTTTTTCCCTCTGGTGGTCATTGTTCCTTCCTTTGAGTATCCACTCCAGGCAAGGCCACAGTAATCCTGAATAATCCCATGGTTTCAGCTGACTGGTCCTACCCACTGTCCAGTCTCCCTGGCTTCAGCTTGTAGGCATGTGACCCAGATCGGACTAATCCTTGGGCTTTCATCCAAACTACTG
>NW_011889118.1:291242-295459 GCF_000151845.1 Pteropus vampyrus
GCATTTATCCCTAACTGGGTAAGTTTTGCCCAATTCTTTCAACAAACGTTTTTTACTTGGCCCCAAATCTAAAGTTTAAATAAATACCTTCCAATACAACATAAGCTCTAAAATAGCCAGTCTTTAATGAAATGCTAGCTTCCAGCATGAGTTGAGTTGTAGGCAAATTTGGCTTTAAAGTGTCTTCAGAGACACTGGCTGTGCATTCCTCCAGAATAAAAGCTCTTTCATTTAATCAATGCCATCCTCCTTAACAATCTCTTGAGAAATCATTCACTATGATAAATGAATATGTAACAAGAGAGTTGCTATGACAGTTATGAACTATGGCTTTCCTTGATCATTCATTGACATGGTCCTGTTGAGCTGGTCAAGGAAGAGAACTCCAATATCAAACACACTGTACTGATCGCTAACCCTGAGCTTGGTGAGGAATATGGGCAAGATAATAAACACAAAGTAATGCTGTGCACAGAACCTACACTTGATGTATTACTAGCTCGTATGAGTCCAAACTTGCAGGGAGCTCTTTACTTAGCCATCTGTCTCCCTCCTCATGGCTATACTATGAATCAGCTCTCACCTTCGTTTGGCACAGAAATCATGACAGAGGATAAAAAAATCAATTCCCTTTGTGATCATCAAGTCTTATATAGGAATGAACTCCCTGTGGGGTGAGAACCACCATGAGAACAAAAGAAAAAAGGGGTGGCTGAAGTATTAACACAATCACCAACTCCCTTTTCCTCTGTTAGTGTGACTTGGGTTTGCTGATCTCTAGGCCTGTTTTCTCATTTGTAAAATAAGAATTACAGTAACTCCAGTTCAGAATCATTGTGAAGATTAAGTCAGGCAATGCTTATATAAGCATCCAGCAGAGTACTCGATAAACAGGGGCCATTATCACTATCATTAGTATGAATGTTAATATTCACAGCAATCCCAAAGGCTCCCAAGGTTGAAATTGAAATTAAAAGAGCTTCGATAAGCCCTGAATAACCAATCCTACAGAGCTCAAAGGCCCTTTAACAGCATTTTATTCTTGGTTCTTGTAGTTGCTCAGAAGTGCCTATCTGAAGTTCTGTTCAGTAAGTCCCTTTTGCAGTACATGCTCTAAAAGTTAAGACCAGTAGTACCTTGGAAATTGGGTATCAGACCATAAAAGTCTTTCTCTACAGAGTTACATTGTTCATCATGGTAGATACTAGCCCCATGTTACTATTTAACTTAAACTTTAAATTAATTAAACATAAATAAAATTCAAATTTTAGTTTCTCATTCTCAGTAGGCACATTTCAAGTGCTCAATAGCCACATATGGTTGGTGGCTACCATGTTAGACACTACAGATACAGAACATTTCCAACATCGCAGTTGTTGGAAAGTTCTTTTAAACAGCACAACAAAAGTGCTGCCACATGCCCACGGGACATAAGTTGAACTCGTAGAGGTCTGTGCAAATCTATGTAGAAACGGACACCATCACAGGTATGCTACTAGGGCGATGCTAACTAAAATTCTCTTTCCAGTAAGAACTTCCTCTCACCTCCGGAAGTTGGGATTATTGCTCTTTTTCCATGATCCCCCAGCACCTCTATTTCTCCCACCTTAGCATGAAACACACTGTAACATGAGGACCTGTTCGCCTGTCTTTTTCCCTCTGGTGGTCATTGTTCCTTCCTTTGAGTATCCACTCCAGGCAAGGCCACAGTAATCCTGAATAATCCCATGGTTTCAGCTGACTGGTCCTACCCACTGTCCAGTCTCCCTGGCTTCAGCTTGTAGGCATGTGACCCAGATCGGACTAATCCTTGGGCTTTCATCCAAACTACTGAGACAGAGTCTCTCTCTCACCCTCGAACCATAATTGTCTCACCCTCGAACCATAATTGTCCACAGCTATGTTCCCCATCATGAGGAGATCACCTGCTAGTGAAACACATCGGAATAGAAAAAGGTAGAGATGAGAGATTAAAGAAAAAATTCAAAATCCAAATGAAATTGCTGACTACTGGAATCTGGCTGTGTCTCAAAACAGCACACTCCCTAGATTTCAAGTTACATGAGCCAATAAATGTGTCCCTTGCCGGAGCTAGGAGCTAGTTGTAACTGGGTTTCTGTCACTTAAAACCAAAACTCCTAATGAATGCATTTCCCCACGAGAGGGAGCTTCATAAGGGCAGAGACCTTTTCTGTCCAGTTCACCATTTTATCCTCAGGGCCCTACACAAAGCATGGAACAAAGCGAGAATTCAAGTGCACTTTTGTAAGAATAAAGAAACAGCCCTTCTGCTTAAGAACACACATGCTTACCACCGATTTATACTATTATACCTAACTCTAAATATGAAACGATGCATCTTGAAAAGAGAAATATCCTAGCAAAAAATGCCCATGGGTCACTTTTCCCATAATCATGTGATGTCCAGGAGACAAGAGATGTACTCTCTCTTCAGAACTGAGCCCTGACATTGATCAGAGCAGTGAAATCCCTTGGGAGGATTGTGACCTATGTCTATAATAACACAGAAAAAAATGCAGAAATTTTACAAAGTCAAAATTCTGTCACAAATGTCATAAAACTGTAAGCATTTGAGTCAACTGTTCTAACTGATAAAAAAAAAAAAAACAACATACATTATGATTCTCCTCTATTACATAAACCCTCTATGAGGATTCCCTTTTGTTATAGGCTGATATCTGTGTCCTCCAAAATTCATATGTTGAAGCCCTAACCCCTATGCGATGGTATTAAGAAGTGTGGCCCTTGGGAGTTAATTAGGTTTAAATAAAGTCAGGAGGGTGGATCTTCGTGATGGAATTAGCACCCTTTTAGGAAGACTAAGAAACACCAGAGCTTCCTCTCTCTCTACCATGAGAGGACTCAGGTAGCCATCTGAAAGCCAGAAGGAGGGCTCTCACCAAGATCCAAATCTGCTGGCACCCAGATCTTGGACTTCCCAGCCTCCAGGACTATGAGAGATAAATGTATGTTGTTTAAACTACTCAGCCTATGATATTTTGTTACGGCAGCCTGAGATAACTGGTATACCTTCATTTTCAAATGTCCTTAAAACCATAGTTTGAGAACTTCCTGGCAATTGAGAAAACAAATGACCTGTGGTTTATTATCTGTTCCACCTTCATCTAAATGCCACATGGTAAGATGGTAAGATGTCCTTGTGGCTTCCTCAGTGGCTCAGCCACCCACCATGCTTTAATTTCAGCAACATCTGCATTAAATTTACTCTCTGTTGAGTGTATCAAAGCAGATTGCAATTTGGTGACATTGGAACTTTAATAAGCCACTGTTTATTATAATGTTATCTTTAATAAGATGCTTATTGTTTAAATTTCTGTGAACTCCAGGGGGAATCATGCATGCCCTCCTGACCACAGCTCTTGGAAAATGTTGACTCTGACAAAGCAGACATTTGACAGGCAAGTCTCAGGGGACAGATGCTGCGTGTAGGGCAAACAGCTCCACGAGGTGAAGGCTGGAGTCTCTGTGCCTCTTAGTGGGAAGATGTCAGGTGCCTAGACTTACTTAATGAAAACATAAAAGACCCCACTTAATTGTTCCAAGATTATGCAGGGTGTTTTTTCCCTTCTTTTAGGTTTGAGCTTGTTAATTTCTACAGCTGTGTTGTTGGCACAATTGCAGCCTCAAGTCTTGTTTTCACAATTTGTAAGCAAAATTAAAACTTCCCTTTTTAATTAAAATTCAAACTAAGCCAGAATTAAATTCCTATTGCAAAGCAGAGGCCTTGGAAGGCCCCAGAAGAAACACCTGTTCCACAGGCATGATGGCCAAACTCTGCCAAATGCACTCATTTGAGGATGCTGTTGGTAGCCCTTTGAGGATGGGTTGCTGACATCAGTGATGCTTTACCCATTTCAACCTCTTCTTCCAAGGGCAGTCAGCTCTGGAGTGGGGAAATCCACATTCAAATTTTCCATTTCTTACACTTTTCAGTCAATTTAACTCTGCCCAATTATGACTTGTTCCTTTCTTTGATTAGAAAACAATATCAGTAATAGTAGTAGTAATAGTAATAAAAGCAAACTCTTGTCCATAAGATTAAATATGGTTTATTTCACACTCCAATTCCCCACTTTTAGTGGCAGCTCTATGAATTACTCTATTGAGAAAGATACTGAAACCACGTACAGGTTCAAATGCCTTGTGCGTGTGCATGTATGTGTGCAAATGCCACA